>NC_053390.1:269502330-269647120 GCF_905171765.1 Bufo bufo | reverse complement strand
ATCGGCCATGCATTTATATTTACCACTCATCTTTTTCAAGTTAACTTGCACCTTCTGCCATACCGAAGAAAGAGATGAAGAAAACCTTTCCTCTTCGGGAACCCCAGAAGACCCCCCTCTTTGAAAGTACAAATTGGGGATGAAAACCGTATGCACCAGGAATGGTGACTTGCCAGTGGACTCCTGATAATGATTATTTATGGCAAACTCAGCTAACGGTAAATATGATGACCACAACTCTTGGTTTTCAGACACAAAACACCTTAAATATGTTTCTAGGTTTGGTTGTACGCTCAGTCTGTCCATTCGACTGAGGATGGAAAGCTGAGGAAAAGGACAAGTGTTACCCCCAAACGGGAACAAAAAAGCTTTCCAAAATTAGAAATAAACTGGGTTCCCCGATCCGAAACACATCGGAAGGGACCCCGTGAAGCTTCACGATTTCACTGATAAACACCTGAGCAAGAGTTTTAGCATTAGGAAGTGCGGGTAGCGCAATAAAATGTACCATTTTGCTAAACCTGTCTACTACTACAAAATAACTGTTTTACGCAGACAACGGTGTCAGTGATGAAATCCATTGACAGATGTGTCCATGGCCTATTGGGGATAAAAAGAGGCAATAAAGACCCTGCTGGACGTGTGAGAGACTTTCGCGCGTGCACAAGTAGAGCAAGTAGACACGAAATCTTTTACATCCTGACGCAACCGTGGCCACCAAAACGACGAGATATAGCTCCAAGGTTGCTTTACTACCCGGGTGCCCAGGCAAGTGCCGAATTATGATGTTCTTTTAATAATTCAAGACGCAGGTTTAACGGTACAAACAATTTCTCTGAGGGGCAAGAGGGGGGCGTCCCCCTGGGCCTCTAACACCTTTCCCTCTAGAACAGAGTGTACAGCAGAGACAACATCCTCTTTGTAAAATGGTACCGGTTCACTAGCATTACCCCCTCCAGGGAAACTACGAGATAACGCGTCTGCCTTGGTATTTTTTGCCCCAGGACGATAGGTGATTACAAAGTTAAATCTGGTAAAGAATAGCGACCACCTAGCTTGTCTAGGGGTGAGACGCTTAGCCGATTCTAGGTACAGAAGGTTTTTGTGATCCGTAATCACCGTGACGGGGTGGATTGCTCCCTCTAAGATGTGACGCACTCTTCAAGCGCCAGCTTAATCGCCAACAGTCCCTATTTCCAACATCATAGTTCTTCTCTGCAGAAGATTTTTTGGAAAAAAAGCGCAAGGGCGCCATTTGCCAGGAGACGGACCCTGAGACAATACAGCCCCCACTCCCACCTCTGACGCATCTACCTCAACAATAAAAGGCTGGGAGACATCAGGTTGAATTAGAACAGGTGCCGAGGTAAACCTCTCTTTTAGAGAGGAAAATGCATTTTTAGCGGCGTCAGACCATTTAGAAAAAATCAGTCCCCTTCCTAGTCATGTCGGTAAGGGGTTTTAACGATCACTGAATAATTTTTAATGAACTTTCTATAGAAATTTTGCGAAACCCAAAAACCGTTGTAGGGCTTTAAGGTTCTCAGGAAGATCCCAATCTAAAATTGCCTGGACCTTCCCAGGATCCATAGGAAACCTGAAAGCAGATAATAGATATCCCAGGAACTGTTTTTCCTGAAGCGAAGACACATTTTTCAATTTTCGCATATAATTTATTCGTCCGTAGGACCTGCAGTACTTGCCCTGACATGCACTCATGTGATTTCAGATCAGCCGAATAATTAAGATATCATCTAGGTATATGACTACAAAGCTGCCGATGAGATGACTAAAAATATCATTAACAAAATGTTGGAAGACAGCGGGGGCATTGGTCAGACTGGCATAACTAGATTTTATGAATGCCCCTCAGGGGTGTTAAAAGCTGTCTTCCACTCATCCCCTTCCCTGATACGAATCAGATTGTAGGCCCCCCTAAGATCAAGTTTGGAGAACCATAGCACCCGCAATCTGATTAAAAAGGTCAGGAATGAGAGGAAGAGGATTGGGTCTCGGATGGTTATCTGGTTTAGCTCACGGAAATCTAGGCAAGGACGCAGGCCCCCATCTTTCTTTTTAACAAAGAAAAACCCTGCAGCCACGGGTGAAGAAGAGGGTCTGATGTGTCCCTTAGCCAGACTCTCGGAGATATAATCTTTCATGGCTTGTCTCTCGGGACCGAAAGATTATACAACCTGGACTTGGGTAATTTTGCACCGGGAATCAGGTTAACCGGGCAATCTAAGGACGATGGGTGGTAGCTTCTGACAACCCTTTTCAGAAAAAAACGTCCTCAAAGTCCGAAATAAATGTAGGTAGGGAGCTATGAGGCGATTAAGCAATTGTTATTTAAGCAATTCTCTCTGCAATGCTCACCACTCCAATATCTCCCTGGCCTGCCATCCACCACTGGATTGTGCGCTACAACCAGGAAGACCCAATACCACAGGAGAGGGAAGGCCCTCCAGAACGTAACATGAAAGACACTCATTATGGTGGTCCCCTACCCGAAGGTGTAAATTTGAACAATGTGGGTGAGGTTTCTCTGAGACAGAGGAGCCGAATCTATAGCGAATACGGGAATAGGTCTCTGCAGCGTACAGAGAGACAAACCCATAGTGCGGGCAAAATGGGCATCTATCAAATTTACCCTGCTCCACTGTCTAGAAAAAAAGAAATAGACTCCGTCTTAACACCAAAAACAATACCGCTGGTAACACAAATTGAGATGTTCGTATGGGGAAACGTATACCCCCCGGCTGACATCCTCCGCACAGCCTGGGGTTAGTAGTTTTCCGACGGTCTTTTGTTTTTGAGAAAGGAGGGACAGACATTAATGAAATGACCCTTCCCCCACAGAAAAAACAAGCCCTCCCCCTAGGCGAACCTCAGGAGGGCGGACCTGACGAGAAGTTCCGCCTAGCTGCATAGGCTCATCTAAGTCAGTACAGACTAATTGTTGCTTGGGGAGGTAACCAATTGCTCAGGAATTTTCGATCTCTCCCTAAGACGCCTATCTATTCTGATAGAGAGGGACATAACAGCATCAAGGGAAAGGGGGGTCTCATACAGCGCCAGTGCATCCTTAACCCTTTCAGATAACCCAGAGCAGAACTGACTCCTGAGAGTCGGGTCGTTCCACTGAGTATCCGTAGCCCACCTACGGAACTCTGAGCAATATTCCTCTGCTGACCGATCTCCCTGTAGGAGTCTCCGTAACTTCGACTCAGCCAGGGCGACTCGGTCAGGGTCATCATATATGAGACCCAAAGCCCCAAAAAATCCCTCCACTGACCGGAGAGCCTGGGAACCAGGGGGTAACGAGAACGCCCAGGATTGTGGGTCCCCCTGAAGCAGGGAAATGACAATCCCAACCCGCTGTTCTTCATTACCTGAGGAGTAAGGGCGCAACTTAAAGTATAATTTGCAGGCCTCACGGAACATCGCAAATTTGTCCCTTCCCCCAGAAAATCTGTCAGGAAGAACAACCTTGGGTTCTGTAACAACCTGGTTACCCATAGCAACCGAGGGGGGTGCGGTCTGCTGTATTTGCTGCTGTTGTTGGAGGACAGACGCCTTCAATCCTGCCACCTCCAAAGACAGGCCTTGAATCTGTTTTGCCAAGGCAGCAATAGGATCCATATTGGATTCTAAGTATAGAGAAAAAAAAACAACAAAAAGAAAAAATTATTATTATTTTTTTATTTTTATTTTTCTCAAAAAGTAAAGGGCCAGTTATAATATCACGGTCGGCGTGACTATCACATACGTGACACAGAGGGAGGGAACAAGGAAGGCCCTGCCCAAGTGAGAGGGAAGGTGGTGACCCCTGACTCACCTAGCGGCTGGCACCTGGCTGCCCTGACGTCCCTAGACGGGTTCCTCACCCGTACGCCGATCACGTGCCTAAAGCCCTGGCTTTCCCTAAGCTGAGCCCTAGATAGTGAACAGGGCGGTGGGAACACTAGTCCGCACCACTAGCTCTAAAGGAAAACACCAAGGGAAGGACAGACAATACAAACTCAACATATAATCCCAGGTGGGCGACAACAGGAGACAACAAGAAGCCCAACAGGGATCCGGAGGGAAGCACTCTGGAACGACAACCAGGATTCACAACTCCAGTGGGTCAGTATAGATGTCCAGGCAGGAAGCTCTATAACTGGCAACTAGAGAAGAGTGAGGGGAGAATATAAGGAGGTTGGGAGTGGTAGACAAGAAACAGCTGAGGAGGAGAAGCTACGGATCCCTGATTGAGACAAAAAGGATAGCAAGGTAAACACAGAAAACAATCACTAAGAAACAACGTGATCCTTAGATATAGAGCGCGCAGCCACCCGCTGCGACCTCCTGACCCCGGGTATAACGGAGTCAGACGTGGCTCTTGATACCCTCGTAAAAAACCTGAATAATATATTTCTTATTGTGGTGAACGGTAACAATGAGGAAAACAACTAATAAGGGACGCGGACGTGGACATGGTCGTGGTGGTGTTAGTGGACCCTCTGGTGCTGGGAGAGGACGTAGCCTTTCTGCCACAGCCACACGTCCTAGTGTACCAACTACCTCAGGTCCCAGTAGCCGCCAGAATTTACAGGGATATTTGGTGGGGCCCAATGCCGTTCTAAGGATGGTAAGGCCTGAGCAGGTACAGGCATTAGTCAATTGGGTGGCCGACAGTGCATCCAGCACGTTCACATTATCTCCCACCCAGTCTTCTGCAGAAAGCGCACAGATGGCGCATGAAAACCAAGCCCATCAGTCTGTCACATCACCCCCATGCATATCAGGGAAACTGTCTGAGCCTCAAGTTATGCAGCAGTCTCTTATGCTGTTTGAAGACTCTGCTGCCAGGGTTTCCTAAGGGCATCCACCTAGCCCTTCCCCAGGGGTGGAAGAGATAGAATGCACTAACGCACAACCACTTATGTTTCCTGATGATGAGGACATGGGAATACCACCTCAGCACGTCTCTGATGATGACGAAACACAGGTGCCAACTGCTGCGTCTTTCTGCAGTGTGCAGACTGAACAGGAGGTCAGGGATCAAGACTGGGTGGAAGACGATGCAGGGGACGATGAGGTCCTAGACCCCACATGGAATGAAGGTCGTGCCACTGGACTTTCACAGTTCGGAGGAAGAGGCAGTGGTGAGACCGAGCCAACAGCGTAGCAAAAGACAAAGAGGGAGCAGTGGGCAAAATCAGAACACCCGCCGCCAAGAGACTCCGCCTGCTACTGACCGCCGCCATCTGGGACCGAGCACCCCAAAGGCAGCTTCAAGGAGTTCCCTGGCATGGCACTTCTTTAAACAATGTGCTGACGACAAGACCCGAGTGGTTTGCACCGCTGTGCCATCAGAGCCTGAAGCGAGGCATTAACGTTCTGAACCTTAGCGCAAACTGCATGACCAGGCACCTGCATGCAAAGCATGAACTGCAGAGGAGTAAACACCTTAAAAACAAAGAAGTCACTCAGGCTCCCCTGCTACCTCTTTCTGCTGCTGCCGCCTCGGCCTCTTCTGCTGCTGCCGCCGTCTCGGCCTCTGCCTCTGGAGGAACGTTGGCACCTGCCGCCCAGCAAACACAGGATGTACCACCAACACCACCACCTGCGTCACCAAGCATCTCAACCATGTCACACGGCAGCGATCAGCTCTCCATCTCACAAACATTTGAGAGAAAGCGTAAATTCCCACCTAGCCACCCTCGATCCCTGGCCCTGAATGCCAGCATTTCTAAACTACTGACCTATGAAATGCTGTCATTTAGGCTGGTGGACACAGACAGCTTCAAACAGCTCATGTCGCTTGCTGTCCCACAGTATGTTGTTCCCAGCCGGCACTACTTCTCCAAGAGAGCCGTGCCTTCCCTGCACAACCAAGTGTCTCATAAAATCAAGTGTGCACTGCGCAACGCCATCTGTGGCAAGGTCCACCTAACCACAGATACGTGGACCAGTAAGCACGGCCAGGGACTCTATATCTCCCTAACTGCACACTGGGTAAATGTAGTGGCGGCTGGGCTCCAGGCGGAGAGCTGTTTGGCGCACGTCCTTCCCCCGCCAAGGATCGCAGGGCAACATTCTTTGCCTCCTGTCTCCTACTCCTCCTACTCAGCTTCCTCCTCCTCTTCTTCCACCTGCTCATCCAGTCAGCCACACAACTTCACCACCAACTTCAGCACAGCCTGGGGTAAATGTCAGCAGGCCGTTCTGAAACTCATATGTTTGGGGGACAGGCCCCACACCGCACAGGAGTTGTGGGGGGGTATAGAACAACAGACCGACGAGTGGTTGCTGCCGGTGAGCCTCATGCCCGGCCTGGTGGTGTGCGATAATGGGCGAAATCTCGTTGCAGCTCTGGAACTAGCCGGTTTGACGCACATCCCTTGCCTGGCGCATGTGCTGAATTTGGTGGTGCAGAAGTTTATTCGCAACTACCCCGACATGTCAGAGCTGCTGCATAAAGTGCAGGCCGTCTGTTCGCGCTTCCGGCGTTCACACCCTGCTGCTGCACGCCTGTCTGCGCTACAGCGTAACTTCGGCCTTCCCGCTCACCGCCTCATATGCGATGTGCCCACCAGGTGGAACTCCACTTGCACATGCTGGACAGACTGTGCGAGCAGCAGCAGGCCATAGTGGAGTTTCAGCTGCAGCACGCACGGGTCAGTCGCACTGCGGAACAGCACCACTTCACCACCAATGACTGGGCCTCCATGCGAGACCTGTGTGCCCTGTTGCGCTGTTTCGAGTACTCCACCAACATGGCCAGTGGCGATGACGCCGTTATCAGCGTTACAATACCACTTCTATGTCTCCTTGAGAAAACACTTAGGGCGATGTTGGAAGAGGAGGTGGCCCAGGAGGAAGAGGAGGAAGAGGGGTCATTTTTATCACTTTCAGGCCAGTCTCTTCGAAGTGACTCAGAGGGAGGTTTTTTGCAACAGCAGAGGCCAGGAACAAATGTGGCCAGACAGGGCCCACTACTGGAGGACGAGGATGAGGAGGAGGTGGAGGAGGATGAGGATGAAGCATGTTCACAGCGGGGTGGCACCCAAAGCAGCTCGGGCCCATCACTGGTGCGTGGCTGGGGGGAAACACAGGATGATGACGATACGCCTCCCACAGAGGACAGCTTGTCCTTACCTCTGGGCAGCCTGGCACACATGAGCGACTACATGCTGCAGTGCCTGCGCAACGACAGCAGAGTTGCCCACATTTTAACGTGTGTGGACTACTGGGTTGCCACCCTGCTGGATCCCCTGTACAAAGACAATGTGCCCACCTTACTTCCTACACTGGAGCGTGATAGGAAGATGCGCAAGTACAAGCGCACATTAGTAGACACGCTACTGAGAGCATTCCCAAATGTCACAGGGGAACCAGTGGAAGCCCAAGGCGAAGGCAGAGGAGGAGCAAGAGGTCGCCAACGCAGCTGTGTCACGGCCAGCTCCTCTGAGGGCAGGGTTAGCATGGCAGAGATGTGGAAAAGTTTTGTCACCACGCCACAGCTAACTGCACCACCACCTGATACGGAACGTGTTAGCAGGAGGCAACATTTCACTAACATGGTGGAACAGTACCTGTGCACACCCCTCCACGTACTGACTGATGGTTCGGCCCCATTCAACTTCTGGGTCTCCAAATTGTCCACGTGGCCAGAGCTAGCCTTTTATGCCTTGGAGGTGCTGGCCTGCCCGGCGGCCAGCGTTTTGTCTGAACGTGTATTCAGCACGGCAGGGGGCGTCATTACAGACAAACGCAGCCGCCTGTCTACAGCCAATGTGGACAAGCTGACGTTCATAAAAAATGAACCAGGCATGGATCCCACAGGACCTGTCCATCCCTTGTGCAGATTAGACATTAACTACCTCCCCTTAACAATATATTATTGTACTCCAGGGCACTTCCTCATTCAATCCATTTTTTATTTTCATTTTACCATTATATTGCGGGGCAACCCAAAGTTGAATGAACCTCTCCTCTGTCTGGGTGCCGGGGCCTAAATGTGTGACAGTGGCCTTTTCCAGTGGTGGGTGACGTGAAGCCTGATTCTCTGCTATGACATGAAGACTTATTCTGTGCTGACATGAAGCCATATTCTCTTTTACGCGACCTCTCTCCTCTGCCTGGGTGCCTGGGCCTAAATATGTGACAGTGGCCTGTCAGTGATGGGTGACGTGAAGCCTAATTCTCTGCTATGACATGAAGACTGATTCTGTGCTGACATGAAGCCAGATTCTCTGTTACGGGACCTCTCTCCTCTGTCTGGGTGCCGGGGCCTAAATGTGTGACAGTGGCCGGTTCCAGTGGTGGGTGACGTGAAGCCTGATTCTCTGCTATGACATGAAGACTTATTCTGTGCTGACATGAAGCCATATTCTCTTTTACGCGACCTCTCTCCTCTGCCTGGGTGCCTGGGCCTAAATATGTGACAGTGGCCTGTTCCAGTGATGGGTATCGTGAAGCCAGATTCTCTGCTATGGCATGAAGACTGATTCTCTGCTGAGGTGAAGCCAGATTCTCTGCTATGGGACCTCTCTCCAATTGATATTGGTTTATTTTTATATATTTTATTTTTATTTTTATTCATTTCCCTATCCACATTTGTTTGCAGGGGATTTACCTACTTGTTGCTGCCTTTTGCAGCCCTCTAGCTCTTTCCTGGGCTGTTTTACAGCCTTTTTAGTGCCGAAAAGTTCGCGTCCCCATTGACTTCAATGGGGTTCGGGTTCGGGACGAAGTTCGGGTCGAACTTCTCGAACCCGAACCTCCAGGTGTTCTCTCAACTCTAGTCATGACCATCTGACATCTAAAGACACGCCCACTGGATGATGAACGTCTCTAACCACGCGATTACAGCGCTTACACGTGTCTTTAGCGTCCCTGCAAACTACCGGCATCCCGCACCTCCTGGATTGTGTCTGGACATACATGTGAGTAGGCATTTTATGCCACTATTACCTACTAAATACGCCAGAGAGAAGAAGCGGTAACCATCCCGATGTGATTGTACTGGGCCTTTATCTGATAAATAGCAGAAGACTATATACCTATAAGTGGGACTTTTCTGGATTAAGTCTAAGTGTGACGCATCGATCACCTCTAAGTGTGACACATCTATCACCAAACGAACTGCGTATTTATCCTTATCCATATATATTCATCTATATTGGACATTTACATTGCCATTTTCTATATATTGCTGCTATTTTATCCTTATATTGGATATCCATATTACTGCTATATTGTTTTGCTGGTTGTGAAATTTACTGTATACTATTGCTGCTATTTTATTGATTCTATTATATATACCAGATTTTATTATACATGTTTATTGTCTTTTTGCTGTATTAAATTGCTAGTATACACTTCAGGAGGTGGTTGTGCCTGTTCTTTTTCTTATTTATCTTTATGACCTATTACACTGGGTAGGTGACCCAGAGAGCAGTGCTCCCACCGCTATCTATCCATCTATGTGTTTAGCCCCTTATTTTTTCTTCCCATTTAATAGAACAGGTTTTGTAGACATCTATGTGGAATCAGCTGACGACTGATTATGATGGTATAAAAGGAGTGGCCATATTCTTGGCCCTAACATCGACATGTAAGGTTGAGTTCATACTTGAGTTATTTGGTCAGTTTTGGTCCCGTGACTGCCCAAATAATTGAAGCGTGCAGTGATTCTAAGAGCGACGCCTGTCATCTGCATGTCATATGGACTCACAGTATTATTTCACTACCAAAGCAGACTCCCTATGCGTGTTACTGCAAAGCACAGTGTTCTACACCACTATAAAGGCTCTCTGTAGCCAGGAAATAGCCGTTTTAACAAAATTTGCCGTGAACATATTCAGATTGAACCAATCTTTTTCAAAAAAATCCAGCGAACCGGCGAATCGATTTTTTGAATTTTTTTATTTCTAATTCTATCCAAAGAAAATCTGTCGGACATATCTTTGGTGTCACTGAGATAACTCCCAGAGTAATGCCATTTAGAATTAAAAAAAACTTAGTTAATGATGACTTCTACTCCATTTGCCTAAATGCAGATGTAATGGAAAAAATTAACTCAAAATGAGATTCACCAATGACTACTTATAAGACAGTAAGGAAGAGGAGGTCTCAGGTGTGGACCAACATTTCCGGTGGGTGGCTGATTAGTGAACAGTCAGGCTGTAATTTCATTGCAGATATAAGTTTTTTAGATGACAACAATTAATTATGTGTGGAAGCTGTCAAGAGTTAAAGGATCACCCAATATCAACAGCAGGCTGAGAAAAAAACAAGAGAATAAGTGGGCTTCCCCACGAAATACAACCTGCATCTGATATAATGAAGTGAGCAGTGAGAAAGGGTTCATATAGCACCAGCAATTAATTAAGCCAATACTTAATTTAGTATTCTAGATGGGTTAGTCCTATTTAAGGATAAGTGAATCGACTTCAGATAAAAACATCCAAAGTCAAATTCCCATAAAACTTTGTTCGGGAAATGTTTTTTTTTTTACAGTAAAAATCTATTTATAAAGTTATTACCCGAAGTCTTGCAAGACTTCGCAAAGTAATAAGTTCGGCTCATCGGAGTCAATACATTCTAATACAGTATTGAAACAAAGTTTTATGCGAATCGACTTCCGATGTTTCATCTGAAGTCAATTCGCTCATCCCCAGTCCTATTGTAGAGATTAGCGACAGAATAGCCCACTCTGTGCTGCCTGAAGACAACGAGGTATTCTACCCTAGAGAATATCTTCATAAAACAGCAACATATATTACCTATAATGCCTCATTCGCACTTTAGTGTTTTGGTCAGTGATTTCCATGAGTGATTTTGAGCCAAAACCAGGTACGGCTCTAAACACAGAACAGGTGCAGATCTTTCTCTTAGGCCTCCTGCACACGACCGTTGTGTGCACCCGTGGCCGTTGTGCCGTTTTCCCGTTTTTTTTCGCGGACCCATTGACTTTCAATGGGTCCGTAGAAAAATCGGAAAATGCACCGTTTTGCAGCCGCATCCGTGATCCGTGTTTCCTGGCCGTGAAAAAAAATATGACCTGTCCTATTTTTTTTTACGGCCAACGGTTCACGGACCCATTCAAGTCAATGGGTCTGCGTCCGGCCGGGAGCTCCTCCTACTGGTAAGTGACAGGTCATGTCACTTACCAGTAGGAGGAGCTCCCGGCCAGACGCAGAGATCGCAGCTCGCAGGTAAGTATAATGGTTCTACAAATTGCTAAGTAACCATGGCAACCGGGACAGCAGTAGCGTCCTGGTTGCCATGGTTACCGATTGGAGCCCCAGCGATTAAACTGGGACTCCGATCGGTACTCTCCGTTGCCACCAATGATAGGGGGGAGATTTTAATTAGGAGGGGGAGGGAGGGGAGAGGGCCCACTGGCCACCAACGAGTTAACTACAGGGGAGGGAGGGGGGCCCACTGGCCACCAATGAGTTAACTACAGGGGAGGGAGGGGGGGCCCACTGGCCACCAATGAGTTAACTACAGGGGAGGGAGGGGGCCCACTGGCCACCAATGAGTTAACTACAGGGGAGGGAGGGGGGGGGGGCGGCCCCACTGGCCACCAATGTGTTAACTACAGGGGGGGGCTGCCATGTACACAGTTATTTTAGTATTTCTAACCTGAAGCGTCCCCATCACCATGGGAACGCCTCTGTGTTAGAATATACTGTCGGATGTTGGAGAAAACTCCGATCCTATGGTATATTAACTCCTGACTTTACATTGAAAGTCAATGGGGGACGGATCCGTTTGAAATTGCACCATATTGTGTCAACGTCAAACGGATCCGTCCCCATTGACTTGCATTGTAATTCAGGACGGATCCGTTTGGCTCCGCACGGCCAGGCGGACACCAAAACGACTGTTTTTTCATGTCCGTGGATCCTCCAAAAATCAAGGAAGACCCACGGACGAAAAAACGGTCATGGATCACGGACCTACAGACCCCGTTTTTGCGGACCGTAAAAAAAAACAAGGTGCGGTATCTGTGGATCACTACAGCTGAGTAATGGATTTAAGGTGCTCTTGGTTTATGTGACCCACCCAGTCACAAAGAGAAATACAAAGTTATATAGGATAAACCAGGCACTCAAGTATGGAGTATATTGATAAGGGTATTTATTCCCGCAACAGCAGAGGCCAGGAACAAATGTGGCCAGACAGGGCCCACTACTGGAGGACGAGGAGGACGAGGATGAGGAGGAGGTGGAGAAGGATGAGGATGAAGCATGTTCACAGCGGGGTGGCACCCAAGGCAGCTCGGGCCCATCACTGGTGCGTGGCTGGGGGGAAACACAGGATGATGACGATACGCCTCCCACAGAGGACAGCTTGTCCTTACCTCTGGGCAGCCTGGCACACATGAGCGACTACATGCTGCAGTGCCTGCGCAACGACAGCAGAGTTGCCCACATTTTAACGTGTGCGGACTACTGGGTTGCCACCCTGCTGGATCCCCTGTACAAAGACAATGTGCCCACCTTACTTCCTACACTGGAGCGTGATAGGAAGATGCGCAAGTACAAGCGCACATTAGTAGACACGCTACTGAGAGCATTCCCAAATGTCACAGGGGAACCAGTGGAAGCCCAAGGCGAAGGCAGAGGAGGAGCAAGAGGTCGCCAACGCAGCTGTGTCACGGCCAGCTCCTCTGAGGGCAGGGTTAGCATGGCAGAGATGTGGAAAAGTTTTGTCACCACGCCACAGCTAACTGCACCACCACCTGATACGGAACGTGTTAGCAGGAGGCAACATTTCACTAACATGGTGGAACAGTACCTGTGCACACCCCTCCACGTACTGACTGATGTTCGGCCCCATTCAACTTCTGGGTCTCCAAATTGTCCACGTGGCCAGAGCTAGCCTTTTATGCCTTGGAGGTGCTGGCCTGCCCGGCGGCCAGCGTTTTGTCTGAACATGTATTCAGCACGGCAGGGGGCGTCATTACAGACAAACGCAGCCGCCTGTCTACAGCCAATGTGGACAAGCTGACGTTCATAAAAATGAACCAGGCATGGATCCCACAGGACCTGTCCATCCCTTGTGCAGATTAGACATTAACTACCTCCCCTTAACAATATATTATTGTACTCCAGGGCACTTCCTCATTCAATCCATTTTTTATTTTCATTTTACCATTATATTGCGGGGCAACCCAAAGTTGAATGAACCTCTCCTCTGTCTGGGTGCCGGGGCCTAAATGTGTGACAGTGGCCTTTTCCAGTGGTGGGTGACGTGAAGCCTGATTCTCTGCTATGACATGAAGACTTATTCTGTGCTGACATGAAGCCATATTCTCTTTTACGCGACCTCTCTCCTCTGCCTGGGTGCCTGGGCCTAAATATGTGACGGTGGCCTGTTCCAGTGATGGGTGACGTGAAGCCTAATTCTCTGCTATGACATGAAGACTGATTCTGTGCTGACATGAAGCCAGATTCTCTGTTACGGGACCTCTCTCCTCTGTCTGGGTGCCGGGGCCTAAATGTGTGACAGTGGCCGGTTCCAGTGGTGGGTGACGTGAAGCCTGATTCTCTGCTATGACATGAAGACTTATTCTGTGCTGACATGAAGCCATATTCTCTTTTACGCGACCTCTCTCCTCTGCCTGGGTGCCTGGGCCTAAATATGTGACAGTGGCCTGTTCCAGTGATGGGTATCGTGAAGCCAGATTCTCTGCTATGGCATGAAGACTGATTCTCTGCTGAGGTGAAGCCAGATTCTCTGCTATGGGACCTCTCTCCAATTGATATTGGTTTATTTTTATATATTTTATTTTTATTTTTATTCATTTCCCTATCCACATTTGTTTGCAGGGGATTTACCTACTTGTTGCTGCCTTTTGCAGCCCTCTAGCTCTTTCCTGGGCTGTTTTACAGCCTTTTTAGTGCCGAAAAGTTCGCGTCCCCATTGACTTCAATGGGGTTCGGGTTCGGGACGAAGTTCGGGTCGAACTTCTCGAACCCGAACCTCCAGGTGTTCTCTCAACTCTAGTCATGACCATCTGACATCTAAAGACACGCCCACTGGATGATGTAGCGGAACGTCTCTAACCACGCAATTACAGCACTTACACGTGTCTTTAGCGTCCCTGCAAACTACCGGTATCCCGCACATCCTGGATTGTGTCTGGACATACATGTGAGTAGGCATTTTATGCCACTATTACCTACTAAATACGCCAGAGAGAAGAAGCGGTAACCATCCCGATGTGATTGTACTGGGCCTTTATCTGATAAATAGCAGAAGACTATATACCTATAAGTGGGACTTTTCTGGATTAAGTCTAAGTGTGACACATCTATCACCAAACGAACTGCGTATTTATCCTTATCCATATATATTCATCTATATTGGACATTTACATTGCCATTTTCTATATATTGCTGCTATTTTATCCTTATATTGGATATCCATATTACTGCTATATTGTTTTGCTGGTTGTGAAATTTACTGTATACTATTGCTGCTATTTTATTGATTCTATTATATATACCAGATTTTATTATACATGTTTATTGTCTTTTTGCTGTATTAAATTGCTAGTATACACTTCAGGAGGTGGTTGTGCCTGTTCTTTTTCTTATTTATCTTTATGACCTATTACACTGGGTAGGTGACCCAGAGAGCAGTGCTCCCACCGCTATCTATCCATCTATGTGTTTAGCCCCCCATTTTTTCTTCCCATTTAATAGAACAGGTTTTGTAGACATCTATGTGGAATCAGCTGACGACTGATTATGATGGTATAAAAGGAGTGGCCATATTCTTGGCCCTAACATCGACATGTAAGGTTGAGTTCATACTTGAGTTATTTGGTCAGTTTTGGTCCCGTGACTGCCCAAATAATTGAAGCGTGCAGTGATTCTAAGAGCGACGCCTGTCATCTGCATGTCATATGGACTCACAGTATTATTTCACTACCAAAGCAGACTCCCTATGCGTGTTACTGCAAAGCACAGTGTTCTACACCACTATAAAGGCTCTCTGTAGCCAGGAAATAGCCGTTTTTTAACAAAATTTGCCGTGAACATATTCAGATTGAACCAATCTTTTTCAAAAAAGTCCAGCGAACCGGCGAATCGATTTTTTGAATTTTTTTATTTCTAATTCTATCCAAAGAAAATCTGTCGGACATATCTTTGGTGTCACTGAGATAACTCCCAGAGTAATGCCATTTAGAATTAAAAAAAACTTAGTTAATGATGACTTCTACTCCATTTGCCTAAATGCAGATGTAATGGAAAAAATGAACTCAAAATGAGATTCACCAATGACTACTTATAAGACAGTAAGAAAGAGGAGGTCTCAGGTGTGGACCAACATTTCCGGTGGGTGGCTGATTAGTGAACAGTCAGGCTGTAATTTCATTGCAGATATAAGTTTTTTAGATGACAACAATTAATTATGTGTGGAAGCTGTCAAGAGTTAAAGGATCACCCAATATCAACAGCAGGCTGAGAAAAAAACAAGAGAATAAGTGGGCTTCCCCACGAAATACAACCTGCATCTGATATAATGAAGTGAGCAGTGAGAAAGGGTTCATATAGCACCAGCAATTAATTAAGCCAATACTCAATTTAGTATTCTAGATGGGTTAGTCCTATTTAAGGATAAGTGAATCGACTTCAGATAAAAACATCCAAAGTCAAATTCCCCTAAAACTTTGTTCGGGAAATGTTTTTTTTTTATAGTAAAAATCTATTTATAAAGTTATTACCCGAAGTCTTGCAAGACTTCGCAAAGTAATAAGTTCGGCTCATCGGAGTCAATACATTCTAATACAGTATTGAAACAAAGTTTTATGCGAATCGACTTCCGATGTTTCATCTGAAGTCAATTCGCTCATCCCCAGTCCTATTGTAGAGATTAGCGACAGAATAGCCCACTCTGTGCTGCCTGAAGACAACGAGGTATTCTACCCTAGAGAATATCTTCATAAAACAGCAACATATATTACCTATAATGCCTCATTCGCACTTTAGTGTTTTGGTCAGTGATTTCCATGAGTGATTTTGAGCCAAAACCAGGTACGGCTCTAAACACAGAACAGGTGCAGATCTTTCTCTTAGGCCTCCTGCACACGACCGTTGTGTGCACCCGTGGCCGTTGTGCCGTTTTCCGTTTTTTTTTGCGGACCCATTGACTTTCAATGGGTCCGTGGAAAAATCGGAAAATGCACCGTTTTGCAGCCGCATCCGTGATCCGTGTTTCCTGGCCGTGAAAAAAATATGACCTGTCCTATTTTTTTCACGGCCAACGGTTCACGGACCCATTCAAGTCAATGGGTCTGCGTCCGGCCGGGAGCTCCTCCTACTGGTAAGTGACAGGTCATGTCACTTACCAGTAGGAGGAGCTCCCGGCCAGACGCAGAGATCGCAGCTCGCAGGTAAGTATAATGGTTCTACAAATTGCTAAGTAACCATGGCAACCGGGACAGCAGTAGCGTCCTGGTTGCCATGGTTACCGATTGGAGCCCCAGCGATTAAACTGGGACTCCGATCGGTACTCTCCGTTGCCACCAATGATAGGGGGGGAGATTTTAATTAGGAGGGGGAGGGAGGGGAGAGGGCCCACTGGCCACCAACGAGTTAACTACAGGGGAGGGAGGGGGGCCCACTGGCCACCAATGAGTTAACTACAGGGGAGGGAGGGGGGGCCCACTGGCCACCAATGAGTTAACTACAGGGAAGGGAGGGGGGCCCACTGGCCACCAATGAGTTAACTACAGGGGAGGGAGGGGGGGGGGCGGCCGCACTGGCCACCAATGTGTTTACTACAGGGGGGGGGGGGGGGCTGCCATGTACACAGTTATTTTAGTATATTCTAACCTGAAGCGTCCCCATCACCATGGGAACGCCTCTGTGTTAGAATATACTGTCGGATGTTGGAGAAAACTCCGATCCTATGGTATATTAACTCCTGACTTTACATTGAAAGTCAATGGGGGACGGATCCGTTTGAAATTGCACCATATTGTGTCAACGTCAAACGGATCCGTCCCCATTGACTTGCATTGTAATTCAGGACGGATCCGTTTGGCTCCGCACGGCCAGGCGGACACCAAAACGACTGTTTTTTCATGTCCGTGGATCCTCCAAAAATCAAGGAAGACCCACGGACGAAAAAACGGTCACGGATCACGGACCTACAGACCCCGTTTTTGCGGACCGTAAAAAAAAACAAGGTGCGGTATCTGTGGATCACTACAGCTGAGTAATGGATTTAAGGTGCTCTTGGTTTATGTGACCCACCCAGTCACAAAGAGAAATACAAAGTTATATAGGATAAACCAGGCACTCAAGTATGGAGTATATTGATAAGGGTATTTATTCCCACAATAGAATATAACAATAAAATTCACCAATAAAATACTATAAAATATTAAAAAACACTTTAAACCATATTAGCAGCAATAATATACATATACACCAAAAGTCAATGCGTTATTGGATAGCAGCGGCATCAGTACATAAATTAGCAGCAGCAATGGACATATGCACTAGTTAATAAATAGCGGCATTGGACATATGCGGTTTGGAGATGCTGAAGTCATTGGGTTCAGAAGACAAGGAAAACGCAGGAAAACCGCAGTTGATAGCAAAGTCTTATAAGCGCTTTTTCGGTTTTGGTAATATTGAATTGCACAGCGGTGGCGTCCCACCGATTTGAGCAACTGTGTTGCTTAGTTTTACCTGGCCAGTATGTCTTTGTCCTACGTCCGGATCTGTAGAAATTTGCTGTGGGCGCAGTGTCACCTGGATATCCTGCTCACGAAAGCAATGTCTGTGGCTTTGTTAGGATTCCTCCGGTGTTCGTCGCTCTCAGTCACAGCTAGTCAATTCTTGGAAGTCCAGGGGAGCTATTTTTCCAGCATGCCGGTACAGGGTATTAAACCATACGCGTTTCGGGGTTCTCTGAATGACCCCTTCCTCAGTGGTAACCCTGAAGTGCCTCCCCACATCCTTTTATATAAAATCTTGGAAAGAAACAAGATCCGGACAGGATCTCATCGTGCCAAAACATGGAAGACTGGAATTATCCAATATATTCATTAAATGCGTTTTTCCTTATGCGATTCCTGTGCTCTGATTTTCGCTGCGTTTTTTAGGTAAGTTGCGTTTTATGCTCCACTGCTATTTAAATGCAGAGTAGATCATATGCCACATAATTTCAGTTACAATATAATACTTAAAATATATTTAAAAATATATAAATATATAAAAATATGCATATATATATAAAAATGCATATATATATATAAAACACAACCACATCAGTCTCTTTATTTTTATTCTTATTAGACAATGTTTTGAAGGGGGGAGAAAAAAGTTCAAGGGTCATGGAATCACAAGAAACCAAAAAGTTCCCAATCAGCATTCAGTCCTTGTGGGACTAGGGAACCAAAGTCAAATATAAACTTGGATTCCACCCTTGACATTTTTTTTTATCAAATCTCCCCCCCTCCACTCTGGTGTCACCATCGTTAAAGCT
The DNA here is from genome assembly GCF_905171765.1 of Bufo bufo. Classification (NCBI taxonomy): domain Eukaryota; kingdom Metazoa; phylum Chordata; class Amphibia; order Anura; family Bufonidae; genus Bufo; species Bufo bufo. Next base: position 269,628,607 of record NC_053390.1, on the reverse strand, counting down.
GTATAGGTGAGACCTGTTGGATCGCTATTATGACATAGCTTAAAGTGCCTTGAGACAGTATGATTTTCATAGCCTTTACGAATATTTGCTATATGTTCTGAAATCCTTGTCTTAAGGCACCTTTTTGTGCGACCAATATATTGCTTCCTGCACGGACAGGTTAACAGATATATTATATTTTTACTGTTACATGTCAGAAAGGTTTTGATTTCATACACATATTCATTACTGGTTGAGAAAACTTTGACTGTCTTTCTTTGAAAATTTGTTATTTTGCAGTTTGAACAAGTTCTGCATCTGAAGAAGCCTTCAAAGCATAGCCATTGATTGTCCTTTTTTTTGGGGTTATTTTTAGTTGTTTTTATCGTGGGTGCAATTTTTAAACCTAAGTTGTTGGCACGAGTGTAAATTATTTTTGGTTTTGTCGGCATCAATGGTCCTATGATTTTATCTTTCTGCAGAAATGACCGGTGTTTAACAATGATGGTTTCAATCTTTTTATACTGAGTGTTAAAGGGTAAGATCACCTGTAACTCCCCACATGTCATACCATCACTATTTAATGCAACTGGTTTCTCTGTAAAAAAAATCCTGTCGGTCTAGATTTTTTACTTTATTCAAGGCTTTTTCGATGCAGTCAGTAGGGTAATCTTTTTCAACGAACTGCTGCCTCAGTATTTCGGCCTCATTCTCAAATGTCTCGTTCTTCGTACAATTCCTCTTGAGGCGTCTGAATTGGCTTGTTGGTACATTCAGCAGCCACCTGGGAAGGTGGCAGCTTGAATGTAAAATAAAATTGTTCCTAGCTGTAGGTTTATAATAGGTACTGCAGCTGAGTTTGTCCCTATCAACATCAATCTTTAGATCTAGAAATTCAATGCCTGTTTTACTTAGGTTAGCTGTAAACTGAAGGTTCTGATCATTTAGATTGATGTTAGACAGGAAGGAACCCAACGCCAAATCCGTGCCTCTCCAGATAAAAATCACGTCATCTATGTACCGCTTCCAGAGCACCAGATCCGCACCCAGTATTGGCTGAATATATTCATCCTCCCAATTCGCCATAAAAAGATTTGCGTAACTGGGTGCGAACCTGGTGCCCATCGCGGTACCAGATTCCTGTAAAAAGAATTCTGTATTAAAAGCAAAATAGTTGTGCTTCAATATAAAATTCACTGCTTCTAAAATATATTCTATTTGTGCTACTTTGAAAAGACCGCTCTTGTCAAGTTGAGATCTCAATGCCGCAAGTCCCTGATCATGCCTAATAGATGTATAAAGGGATCGGACATCGAGAGTCCCCAATGTCCAATTCTCTTCTACCATTAATTCCTCCAATATTTTTACTACCTGTGTGGTATCTTTTAGGTAGAATTTTGTTTTTTTAACTACCGGTTGCAGTTGGTGATCCACATATTGGGAGAGGTTGGCCGTGAGGGAATTAATCCCCGAAATTATAGGGCGGCCAGGGGGATTTGTGAGGCTTTTGTGTATCTTCGGCAGATGATAAAATACAGGAAGTCTACACTGTGTGCTTAATATAAAATGGGCCTCACTTTCTAATAAAATATTTCCCCTTATACCTTTTTCACATAATTGCCTCAATTGCGGATAAAAATCATTAGTAGGATCGGCCCTTAATTTGGTATATACATTTGTATCCAACAGTTGTCTCTGACATTCTCTATTGTAGTCGTCAGTATTTAGGATTACTATCGCACCGCCCTTGTCGGCAGGGCGTATAGTAATCCCATCATCCTTCTGCAACTGCTTAATTGCTGCAATCTCCTGGTTGGAGAGATTCGATTTTTTATTCTTTGTGCCTCCTAAAACTCTAATATCCCTTTCTACATTTTTCCTAAATGTTTCAATCTCTGGACTATCTCATTTCTGGGATATTTAGTCGACCTCGCTTTTAATTCTGTATGAATAAAGCCAGATGTTGCCTGGGATTCTTCATAAAATACTTTTTAAGACAGATTTTCCTTACAAATTTTTCTATGCCCACATAGGTGTCGAATTTATTTAACCGTGTGCTTGGGGAAAACTTAAGGCCCTTGTTTAATAAGGATATTTGGGATGATGTTAAGTTGACTCCACTCAGATTAATGATAGGGCTTAGTGATGATGTTGCTGAATCTAATATCTGTGTCTGTATCTTTCTCTTTGCCCTTCGTGTCTTTCTTTTGGTCTTTGATAATCTTGTGTCCAGTCTAGTGACCTGTCTGGTGTTCTGTTGTGCCTCCAATGTGAATTGTGATTCGGGGGTGTCCAATTCTGTGTGGTTTGTTTGTTCCGTAAATTGTACGTGTGTTGGGCTGGTGATTCTAAGTGATGTATTCTCTTCGGGGAGTGTTGCATACGTTGTCGTGCATTCTGAGTTCGGTAATGTGCAGGGCTTTGATCTAAAAAAGGTTCCCTGCTCAATACTTCATATTTATTTGAAGTTTTTATATTAGTGTCTACATTAGTGTCTATTTCTTCTATAGTGTTTCTGTGCGCTTCTTTGTGTTTATTTTTCCCTTTTACTTTTGAGTGTTGTACAGTGATTTCCTTTGCCTGCACTATCTCACTTATATGTTCCCTATCATTGGCTGAGTGTCGTCTGCTATGTTTTTTCATTTTTTTATCTATTATTTCTTGTTCCAATTTATCTATATTTTTACAGATCCTTTGTTGCCAATTATTAAAATCCTCATTTTTTGGTAACATTTCGACTTTATCTTTAATCCTCATAATTTTTCCAGATAATTCGTCTAAGATCTGTACACGTCTCTTAATTATTAATTCCATTAATAAAATAGACTGATTTTTAAGTAATTGGTCCCACTCATTGTTAAACTTATCTTCACAGAGATCTTGTGCTGGAGTCTTTGAGAGTTGTAGTCCCTGCACAGTCGTGTGCAGGAGGCCTTATACCTGCTCACAATCACTGATGGAAATCACTGACCAAAACACTGATATATGAATGAGGCATAAGGCTGCACGTGAAGTGCCTCATGTTGTGGACCCACAGTGAACTGAGTGCCTCTGTATGGACTCAACATTGAATTAATTGTATGATGTCATGGTTAATGAAAACCATATTGTACTTATCCAAATATTTTACTTTTTGTGTCTTTTTATTTAAATAGATTGTGTATTTTAATAAGTGGGTATCCCATGTAAGTTTATAAACAGATTATATCAATGTGGTTATATTTATAACAACTTGCTGCCAATTGCCTTCATATATTTTGAAATATGTTTGTACACTCCACTGAAAACAGTGGTGCTTGATATTTGTCACAACTGGTAAAGCTATGGTTCCTTTTCTGTGCAGTAATAGTTCATATCTTATTCAGTACTGAGAACATAAATGCCAATTATACCATAATACATCTATCACTCAAACTTTTTATCCATTACAATTACAATGATATGGGAATTTACATTAAACTTTAAAAAAGTTAAATCTCTTAGATATCTCAACCGTAAGCAGTATTCATATATTGAAATGGATTCATTTGTTATGAATTAATCTAAATCACTGTTGAATATATTTACATATATGTATACATCTTTGACATTAACAACAATGCAACAGAAAAATATGAACTGTTATTGAAAAGCAATGAGTAATTCTGGACATTCGTCTTCATAAACTATAGCTAACATCAAACAGATGAAACTAGATATCTGCATTATCTGTAAATAAAATTGAAAGATTCGCCTGTAATTGAAAATCAATTATTAAGAATGATGCTGGATTAATGATACATTTTTAGGAGGCATTTTGAACAGATCAATAAAGAGTATTTTTACATGAATTGACTACTACAGACTGGGAACACTGATTAGGCTGTGATTAGGTGTTCACATCATAATTTTGCCCTACATTTAACATATATATTGGGGAAAAAGGGATGCACTTCAATTTTCCATCTAGTACATTCAAGTAAAGAAATGTATATATTAAAGTATGTTTTTTTTTTTTTTTACAATGGAGCTCAATGGTGACGGATGCCATTGTATCTGAGGTTTCCATTTAACATACAGTCCTGATCAAAAGTTTAAGACCACTTGAAAAATGGCAAAAAATCATATTTAGCATGGCTGGATCTTAACAAGGTTTCAAGTAGAGCTTCAACATGCAACAAGAAGAAATGGGAGTGAGACAAAACATTGTTTGAGCAATCAATTTAATGAAAACAACTAATAAACTGAAACAGGCTGTTTTTCAGCTGATCAAAAGTTTAGGACCACACCTCCAAAAAAAAAACTAAACCCCCCAAAACAGAAATCCAACTTCCAAACATGAACTCAGTAATGAGTAGCTCCGCTGTTATTGTTTATCATTTCAAAAATTCGTTTCGGCATGCTTGATGCAAGCGTTTCCATGAGGTGAGTGGGAACATTTCTCCAAGTGAAGACGGCCGCACGAAGGCCATCTACTGTCTGGAACTGTTGTCCATTTTTGTAAACTTCCCTTGCCATCCATCCCCAAAGGTTCTCAATTGGATTTAGATCAGGGGAACACGCAGGATGGGCCAAAAGAGTGATGTTATTCTCCTGAAAAAAGTCCCTTGTCCTGCGGGCATTGTGTACTGTAGCTTTGTCCTGTTGAAAAACCCAGTCGTTACCACACAGACGAGGGCCCTCAGTCATGAGGAATGCTCTCTGCAACATCTGGACATAGCCACCGGCCGTTTAACGCCCCTGTACTTCCTGAAGCTCCATTGTTCCACTGAAGGAAAATACACCCCAGACCATTATGGCACGTTCCTTCCACTGTGGCGCGTAGAAAACATCTCAGGTGGGATCTGCTTGTCATGCCAGTAATATTGGAAACCATCAGGACCATCAAGGTTAAATTTTTTCTCATCAGAGAATAAAACTTTCTTCCACCTTTGAATGCCCCATGTTTGGTGCTCTCTTGCAAAGTCCAAACGAGCAGTTCTGTGGCGTTCAAGAAGACGAGGTCTTTGAAGATGTTTTTTGTTTTTGAAGCCCTTCAGTCTCAGATGCCGTCTGATGGTTATGGGGCTGCAGTCAGCACCAGTAAGGGCCTTAATTTGGGTCGAGGATCATCCAGTGTCTTGACGGACAGCCAATTGGATCCTCCGGCTCAGTGCTGATGAAATATTTTGGGTCTTCCACTTGACTTTTTTGTTCCATAACCCTCAGGATCATTTAAGAAATTCCAAATGACTGTCTTACTGCGTCCCACCTCAGCAGCGATGGCGCGCTGTGAGAGACCCTGCTTATGCAGTTCAAAAACCCGACCACGTTAAAAAAGGGAGAGTCTTTTTGCCTTTGCTATCACAACGTGTGACTACCTGACAGAAAATGACAATGAATCCACATCTTTGCACAGATTTGGCCTTTTAATGGCATGTGGTCCTAAAATTTGGATCAGCTGAAAAACAGCCTGTTTCAGTTTAATCGTTATTTTCAATTAATTGAATGCTCAAAAAATGTTTTGTCTCACTCTCATTTCTTCTTGTTGCATGTTGAAGCTTTACTTGGAACCTTGTTAAGATCCAACAATGTAAAATATGATTTTTTGCCATTTTTCAAGTGGTCTTAAACTTTTGATCAGGACTGTACATATTTTTTGTATATTTTAAACATAAGACAAAACTAAATATTGACCATGCAGGGACACTTATATTTAAGCTATATTCTTATCAGTCTGATAAGAAAATGGCTTAAAGGGATTGTCTCACTTCAGCAAATGGCATTTATTATGTAGACAAAGTTATGGCAAGGCACTTGCTAATTTATTACTATTATCTATATTGCCTCCTTTGCTGGCTTGATTCATTTTTCCGTTGCATTATACACTGATAATATCCAGGGATTAAGTCTACTGCTATAGCACAGAAACGAGGTGGCTGGGAGAGGAGCTGCTCTGCATGCATGCCTAGGTGTTCTTCCATGTTCAAGTCCACTAGAGAGGCCAGTGATGTTTTCTATAGCGTGCATGCACAGCCACCACTATTGGATTGCAAGGGTGGTTGTAACCCCTGGAAAAATGAATCAAGCCAGCAAAGGAGGCAATATGGACAATCACAATACATTAGTAGGTGCCTTGTATTAACTTTGTCTACATAATAAACACCATTTTCTGAAGTGAGACAACCCCTTTAAATCAGTGTGCATGAGCTGTCAGGAGTTCAGAGATAAGGGCTAAAGATCCAGGCATCAGAACAGCTTCCTGAGGATTCAGTGTGAGTCAGAGAGCAATAACCTGTAGATACACTAGAACTGAAAGCTGTAGAGGAAAAACAAGTGAACATTTTTAATAAAGACCAATTGAAAGAATAATGCTTAGCTCAAAATAAGTAAAATGCAATGATAAAAAATGCCCCATGGGTATGCATGTATTTTAATACCTAAGCTAAATGGGAACATTAGCAACGGCTATTTAACCCCTTAGATGCTGTCGTCAATACTGACATCTAAGCGGTTTATAGAGGAAGTGGGCCATTTTTCACCCCGTCGGCTCCTCACGATGCAGTTGCAGGGTGCTTATGGTTGCTATGGCAGCTGAAAGCCCTACAAAGGCTTCTGGGTTTGCCAGCTACAGAAGCCAATAGACCCTAGGACTAAAATAAAATGTAAAAAATAATAATAAAGTGTTTTAGAAAAATAAAACAAAAAATGTAAGTTTCAAGTAAAAAAAAGCTCAAGCAATTTACTATTTTTTTTATTTAACATCTTTATTAGTATACAAACCATATACACAAAATAAATTCAAACTTAATATAATTAATAAAAATTTTTTTTTACCCCTATCCATTTCCCCACCAACCCCCCACCCACCCTGTGATGCGACTGCCCCTCCCCCCCCCCCCAGCAAAGAGGAGGGAGGAGGGGAGAGGGGAAGAGGAGAGGGGGAGGAGAAGAGAAAAAAAAAATATTATTTGTTATCTTCCAAATACAGCCAAATCCGAACTTCCAGTCATCCCATATCTTAATCCATTTTTCTAATACCTCTCTCTGCTTATACAGAATCCATTCATAGTTTTTAACCTTGTTAACCAGATTTATCCAGTTATTTACCTTAGGAGTATGGCATGCAAACCAGCTCCGGCTAATCAGAAGTCTGGTCAGTAATAATATTCTCCCTAATAAAATCTTTTGATATTTATGGATACTTAATGACAAAAGATCGTTCAGTAAAAACAATTGTGGGTCAAGAGGAATCCGTGATCTTAGTTTGTCAGTAAGAAAACTACCAATATCGTTCCAGTATTGTCCTAGTTCTGGGCATGCCCAGGTCATGTGCAGTTAATCCGCACCTACCGTATCACATCGAGGGCACTTAGAGGTATCTCTCAATGCACACTTATTTAACCATATGGGGGTAACATATAGTCTATGGTAAATATTTAATTGTGTTAGGAGTAGGACATGATTAAAATTGTGAGATAGTACATCTGGGTTAGTAAAAATACTTCCCCACCCCACCAATTGTATATTTGGACAATCCTTCTCCCAGGCCCTTTGTCCCAGCGATTGACCAAGCAATTTACTATTGAGAAAAACTGAAGAAAATAAAGACATATTGTGTATTGCTACATCCATAATGACCTTTTCTATTAAAATATTACACAATCTATCTTATCAGACAAATGTCATAAAAATAAATAAGTAAAAATAATGTCAGAAAAGCCATTTGATCAACTCACCTTTTTTTTGTTGCAAAAATGCATTTATTCTTTAAAAATGATAAAACTAAAAAAAATAAACGATATAAAATAAGTATAAAGTTAACATGTCAATTTTACAGGACTGTGTACATTGTAAAAACAGAACCCAAACAAAATGACAAAATTGCTGCCTTTTCTTCATCCTGCTTCACAAAAAGACAAAATAAAAGAGAAATAAAAATTATAACTGCAACTCGTCCTGCAAAAAATAAACCCTCTCACAGCGGTCAAAAAATAAATAAATAAAAATGTATAGTCCTCAGAAAATGGCTTTGGTACTCCATCTTCCTGTTTGAAAGAAACATGGTTCCCATAAGCCAATCCATCAAAATCTGTTTATGTCCACATTTATGGCATTTCTGTACCCAGTAGAACCCACCTAACAATTTAAAGGGTATAGTGTGTCTCAGATGGTACAAGCTGGGCACGGCATATGCAGTGGGCCACCCCAGGGCCAATCGTGTCCCAGGTTTTAGTAATTGCCGAGTGGTGATGTAGCCTTATTAGTTCTGTGTTTCACGGTGCTCCTACCTGGATACCATCGCTCCCCAGGATTATGTGAAGAATTCTCAGAGTTCATACAATATTTGTTCTTTCTCTGGCTCTAGCAGGTTTTGGGGTAAGCTGGCAGCCAAACTTGGATACCTTTCATTCTCTTTCTCTGCTTTGCTAAACTCTGGCTTCGGTTTGGTAGATGGACTTTCTGACAGTTCTGCTACCTTTAAGTGGGGTGCCTTTGACTGTTGACTCCCTCGTAATACTCTGTCTATAAACTGTAAGCAGTCATGGTGCACTATGAGCTGCTTCCCTTTGGAGACTCCTTCTGCAGGAATGGTAGGTTCCATTCTATCTAAAGATCTGTCTCTCCGAGACACTGCCACCTGTAGTAATGGCCTTGCGGTTCGCTCGGCGGTCGGTTCGCGGCGAACTTTGCTCAGTCGCGATTCGCTGAACATGCGAACATATGACTATATTCGCGCCCGCCATATTCTTTTACATTTTGAAGAACTTTGACCCATGACACATCCATCAGGTGGTACAGGACAGCCAATTGAAAAGTTTCAGCACATGGACATACCCCCTACCTTATAAATAGACCCGATCTGGCCGCCATTTTACATTCAGTCTTTTGTCAGTGTAGGGAGAGGTTTCTGTGTGGAGCAAGGACAGACTGTTAGGGACAAAAACGCTATCAAATTGGTCCACAAAAGTCCTTTTAAGGACTGGTATAGGTGTGCTATTGATAGGTGTGTAGTACAGAGGGGTGTAATAAAATTATAATATACTTTCTAACATAGAAAGCATATTATAGTGGATTTCTATTGTGCAGCAGTGGTGAGCGGTTCTGCAGCGATACTGCAGCTACACAGAGTGACAAACGCAATTAGAAAAAATAATTATAACTGGTGTGATATACCAGTCGCCCCCCAAAAAAACTGATAGAAGCGGGGTGTTATATACTAATAATATACTTTCTGTATAGTGTATTTGGGTACTGCAGCATTTGTTTGCAGTTTTGCTGCGTTCCCTCTGCTACACACAGTGACAAACGGTATTGAAAAAAATCATTATAACTGGTGTGATATACCAGTCGCCCCCCCAAAAAACTGATTGAAGCGGAGTGTATAACAATAATATACTTTCCATATAGTGCATTTGGGTACTGCACCATTTGTTTGCTGGTGTGCGCAATTATATTGCCGATATTTAGCATTAAAAAAATATTATAAAAATAATGAATGGAGATCGCAAATTCGAATAATAGATCTGGTATGTCACTGTCCATGTTGTGGGACTATTTGTGCACTTCTAGTAATTATTTCTTGGCTGCAAATATGAGCTGAAGGTTTTTCAGGTTCGCCTGCCATTAAAATTAATAGGACCCGCCGCGAACTTGCAGTTCGGGAACATTTGATCACGTTCGCGAGCCGTCCAGGCAGATGTTCGTCCATCACTAGCCACCTGATGGACAACCAGGCACAGTACATGTAATAACAGTTGCATAGCAATACTAATAAGGAACAATATCAAAGGACCTGGGACCAAATACACAGGGTGCAGGAATGGTAGTGCCCGCTCTGGGGTACTATACATATTAGGCACAGAAATGCTATATCTGTGGAAAACTATCAATTTGCATTAATTTCTACAAAATACCTAGGTGTCAAAATGCTGACTTCACTCATTGAAAAATTCCATGAGCGGCAGAGTTTCCAAAATGGGGTAAATTATTAGGGATTTCCACTGTACAGGAACCTCAGGGTCTCTGTTATTGTGACGTAGATGCTGAAAACAATTCCGGCAAAGTCAGCGTTTCAAAAGCCAAATGGCGCACCTCCCCTTTCCCATACAGCAGTTTACAACTACATTTATGTAAATTCTGCAGCAAGTAGAACAAGCCAAATAACTTAAGTCTCTGATGGCACATACTGGGTGCAACATACAGTATTGGGCACTGAAATGCCATATATATGTTGAAATAGTACAATTTTCATTTTGCAAGGTCTGTTACACATGAATTACTGTGAAGTACCCATGGTCTCAAAATGCTCATTACACTTCTTAATACATTCCTTTGTAAGGCATTGCATCCAAATTGGAGTTACTTCTTGGGGGTTCCATTTACTATTTCACCCCAGAGTCCACAGTTGTCAGAACAAGATGCAAAAATCACCACAATGGGCCTCAAATACGCATTGTACCCTTTTATTCTTGAGCCCTGTTGTAAGGTACCACTTGGAACCGAAACAGATTTCGAGAAATGTTTTATTACAGTACTAATTAATTTATGAAGTTATTGCACGAAGTCTCGCAATACTTCGCAAAGCAATAACTTTGGCTTATCAGAGCCAATACATTCTAATACTGTACAGAGCTCCTGCTCTGTACAGTATTTGAAAAAAGTTTTATGCAAATCGACTTCAGATTTTCATTCGAAGTCGATTCGCTCATCCCTAGTCATAATATATGTAACAGATTTATGTGACAAATTTTGTGGTGCTTTTTCTCCTTTACCTATTCTTAAAATCGAACATTTGAGGTCAAATGTACATATAGTTGAAATGCAATTTTATAATGTCCCAATTAAAAAAAAAAAAAAAGAATTATTTGAAGAGTTTAGTTTCCAAAATACTCATAGATTAACTTTTTGGGGGTTTTACACTGTACTGATACCCCAAGGGCTTTGCAAATGTGACATGGCTTCAGAGAACCAATCTATCAAAAACTTCCCTCCAAAAGCCTTTTGGCAATCCTTCCCTTCTGAGCCCTGCATCTTGCCCTTGCAGCAGTTTATGATTATATATGGGTCAGAAATTATATGCTTTTCTATCCTGTTACCCTACTAAAAATCTGAAATGAGAAGTATTTGGAAGTACAGTAGAGCACCCAAACAGTCTATTGGCTCCATATACTCCATTTATGTAGGGAGGTTGCTTTAACACTTTCTACCCTAGGCCAGGTTTCACCTTCCTGCCGAGGCCATTTTTTGCAAATCTGGCATGTGTCACTTTACTGTATGTGGTAATAACTTGGAATGCTTTTACTTATCTAAACCATTCTTAGATTGTTTTCTTGTGACTCATTGTACTTCATGACAGTGGTAAATTTGAGTCAATATACTTTTTCTTTATTTATAAAAAAAAGAAAAATCACAAATTTACAAAAAAATATCTTTATTTGATTTTCTCTACTTTTAAGACATATAGTAATGCCTCATAAAATAGTTATCAGCCATCATTCCCCATGTGTCTACTTTATACTGACATCATTTAGCAAATTCATTTTTTTATTTTTTTAGGATCTTAGAAGGCTTAGAAGTTTAGAAGCCATTTTTTAAATTTTCAAAGATTTCCCAAAGCCATTTTTAAGCACCAATTCAGATATAAGTGATTTTGAGGAGCTTACATAATGGAAACCACCCATAAATTACCCCATTTTAGAAACTACACCCCTCTAAATATTCAAAACTGATGTTACAAACTTTGTTAACTTTGTTTCACAAGAATTAAAAGAAATTGGAGGTGAAATTTCAAAATGTCATATTTTTTGCAGATTTTTCAAGTTAATCAATTTTTTTCTTGCAACATGGCAAGGATTAACAGCAAAATAAACCTTAATATGCATTACTCTGATTCTGAAGTTTACAGAAATACCCAATATGTGGCGGTAAACTGCTGTCGGGGCACATGGCAGTGGTCAGAAGTAGTGTTGAGCGCGAATATTCGAATATCAATTTTTTTTAGCGAATATCGTCACTTCGTTAGTTCGCGGATATTTCGCATATGGAGCTATAAATTCGATATTTCGAATATTCTTTTTTTTTTTTTTTTATTGTTATATTTTTTTCTTTCCCACTTCCCTAAAGTTGTTCTTACCTGTCCTTAGTATTCCTGACTTCCTGGCTGCTCCAGTCAGTGCCCGTTGCCGCTTCTGACGACTTCCGCGCTCATGCAGCGTCCCCATCACAATGGGAACGTCTCTCTATACTAGAATGTACTGTCGGATTTGAGAATTACGTTGAAATCGCAATTCGATTAATAAAAGGTATAATAATCGAATTGTGATTTCTACTTGGACCTGTTTTACTATGTTTAGCTTGATAGAATTAGTGAATATGGCGAATGTATTCGTCATATTCCTCTAAACGAAGATAACGAAGTATTCTCCATCTTCGTTTTAGCTATCTATTCGTCAACTTCGCTAATTCTAGCAATCTTATAGGAAAGTTGACTATAGAGATAGCTAAGTATAGAGTAAGTATAGAAACAGCTGTTTTTAATTCGCTATGCGATTATATATATATATTTTTATAAATAGAATAATTATAATAATTATCAAGTATTATAGTTATTCTATTTAAAAAAAAAAAACTGTAATATAATCGCATAGCGAATTAAACACAGCTGTCACTATAGTCAACTTTAATATTTGATTGCTAGAATTAACGAAGTTGTCAAATAGATAGCTAAAACGAAGATGGAGAATACTTCGTTATCTTCGTTTTGAGGAATATGACGAATACATTCGCCATATTCGCTAATTCTATCAAGCTAACCATAGTAAACCAGGTCCAAGTTGAAATCGCAATTCGATTATTATAACTTAAAATAATCGAATTGCTATTTCAACTTGGACCTGGTTTACTATGGTGGTTGGCTTGGTAGAATTAGCGAATATGACGAATGTATTCGTCATATTCCTCAAAACGAAGATGACAAAGTATTCTACATGTTCGGTTTAGCTACCTATTCGTCAACTTCGCTAATTCTAGTAATCAAATAGGAAGGTTGACTATAGAGACAGCTGCGTTTAATTCGCTATGCGATTATATTACTTAGCTTTTTTTAAAAAAAATTGAATAGTTAAATAATTGATTATTATAATGATTCTATTTATAAAAAATAAATAAAAGCAAAGCAACATAATCGCATAGCGAATTAAACTTAGCTGTCTCTATAGTCAACCTTCCTATTTGATTGCTAGAATTAGCGAAGTTGACGAATAAGGAGCTAAAACGAAGATGTAGAATACTTTGTTATGTTCGTTTTGAGGAATATGACGAATACATTCGTCATATTCGTCATCTTTGCTAATTCTAGATATCAAACCAATAGGAAAGTAGCCTTAAGTTAAAATCGCAATCGCGATTATTTAAATCGCATAATAATTGCAATAACTAAAATAATGACGAATATTCGATTTTGACGAATATTAAACGAATATTCTATCGAATATTTGCGAATTTCGTCAAAATCGAATATGGCACCTGCCGCTCATCCCTAGTCAGAAGGAAAGGAGCGCCATATGAATTTTGGAGGCAGATTTTGCTAGAATGGCAACCTTCCACCTACAGTGGAAACCCTAAAAAAGTGACCCCATTTTGTAAACTACACCCTCAAAGAATTTATTAAGGGGTGTGCTAAGCATGTTGACCCCATAAGCGTTTTACGGAATTTGGAAACACTTGGCTAAGTTTCATTTCTTTCAATAAAATGTTGCTTTAGCCCAAATTTTTCATTTTCACATGGAGCAACAGGAGAAAAGGCACCCCATAATTTGTTAATTTTCTCCTGAATACGGAAACACCCCATATGTGGTGGTAAACCGCTGTGGGAGCACATGGCAGGACTCCATATTTATTTTATTTTTTTGAGAGATTGTCTTATGTAGGGTCTCATTTTTTGCAGGATGAGATAACGGTTTGATTGGTACCATTTTGGGGTACATACAACTTTTTGATAGCTGTTTTGGGACAGTTTTTTTTTTTTTTTGCAGCTTTCACCTGACGGGGTGGATCATGTGATATTTTTATAGAGCCAGTTGATACGGACACGATGATACCTACTTTCCTTTTTTTTCACCATTTTTTTTATTACTTAATTATGGAAAAAGAACCCTTTTGGGGGTCTGATCCCCTCTCCGATACATTACAATACATGTGTATTATAACGCATTGGCTATAAGTGTATTATTCAGTGTAAGGCCTCCTGCACACAAACCACAATGCTCGAACACAGACCGTGGGGCAGCCGCAGCGGATCGTGGACCCATTCACTTTAATGGGTCCACGATCTGGCCGTTCCACAAAAAGATAGGACATGTTCTATCTTTTTTCGGAACGGAAGTATGGGACGAAACCCCATGGAACCATTCCATGCTTTCGTTCCGCACCATTCCGGATTTACGGACCCATTGAAGTGAATGGTTCCGCATCCGTGCCCGTGTAGTGCGGATCCGGAGGCCTAATGCACTTAAAGCCTTCCTGCCTGTGAGATCCAGGGGGCTGGTTCTCACAGGCTAACAGGGAATGCAGCCACAATGCCTAAGGTAGGCATCGGGCTGCCGCCCCAGCCATCGGGTCCCCGTCACAGCAGCACTGGTACCCGATGGGGACAGGGAGGGAGCTCCCTCCCACCACACACCCTGCACATGCCGCGGTCAACGCTGACCGCGGCATAGTGAGGGTTAATGTGCCGGCATCTGTGTTTTCTCCGATGCCGGCATCTGTGTTTTCTCCGATGCCGGCATCTGTGTTTTCTCCGATGCCGACACATACAGCAGGGATCCATCTAACGGAACAGGTGGATCCCTGCAGCTGATGGGGCGGGCATAGCAACTGCATCCGCCTGATCAGTGCGCCGTAATACTGCGGCACTGGTCGGGAAGTCACTTCGCGCAGCGCCATACTATTACGGTGCTGGTCAGGATGGGGTTAATATAGTTTATCAGGATATTTCTCGCCTATTTTTAGGGTAGGCAATCAATATCAGATAAATGGGGATCATCTCTGGGCAGCCCCACAAGTCAGTTGATTGAAAAAGATGTGGCATCCTAGCAAGTGCTATGTCACCCCTTTATTTTGTTATTAGACACAGTTCCATATATTTTGCAGGGGTACTTTAGCTGTCTGTAGCTTATTCCCATTTAAATGATTCAGACTGAGCTGTTATACCAGACATACGTAGCCATTTGAAAAGATACGGTGCTGTGCCTGATAAATAAATGAGATATAGGGTTTATTGGACCGCTGCAACCCCTTCATTCTGCTAACTGGTGCATTCCTGATTATGATGACGTATCCTAAGTATAGCCACCACTATCAAAGCCTTGGAAAAAACCTTTTAGCTTCAATATAGTGGTATGCATGAATCCCTTACTAAAATTATAAATTGTCAAAATAAAATAATAAATTCTAAAATAAAATAAAAAATGCTATTTACTTTACCTTTAGTATATTTTTGTGCTTAATAATAATAATAATAATAATAATAATAATAATAATAATAATAAAACAGTACATGTTAGGCATCTATTTGCCAGTACAGTTTGTAGTATCATAGAACTACCCACTGTATATATTATTTTCAACCATAGAAGTCGAGGAGCTATTTAGAACTGAGAGCTCTGAGGAAGCAAATGTGGGAACATTGAGTTATTTACACACATACATAAAGTACAGTAAAGAATATGCAGCATATGAAATAATCTAGGCTGTATGGCCATGTAATGTAAATAAACTGTAATATACAAAAACATTTGAACCTTATTATTCCCTTCTATTGTAAAGCTGTAATAAATAAATATACATACAGAGATAAATGCATTATGATTTGACTAATTCTAGGTAATATTCTTTGCTAAGGATTCAGGGATCTGTTTTCTGCTTTGTGAAATCATGTAACGGGTTAAAAACACTTCACCAGACTAAAAGATTTTCACTGAGACTCTAAGAAACAACCAAACACCAGCTTGACATTTTGCATCCTTCACGAGGAAGACAAAGGCGTGAAGAAATTCCCATGATTCCTTTCTGCATGCCTAACTATGAGCTCAGGTGCAGCAGCGTTTGCCCTGGACCGGCCTCATCAACATGAAGGGCGAACTCATCGTTTCTGCATCTTTTCTCGCCAGTGCTTGATTAATTGGCTCACAAATACGCAGACTGAATACCTAATACACCTCCTGTTCCTATTCTTTCCTCACAGCCGCTTGGCAAGATTTACATACACTTTATATTCCATAATTTAAAAAAAATGCAAGCACATCTCAGTAATTTGATGTAATGACGACATGTCACCAAAAAGAGGAATTAGAAAAATCTGTAGGTATTTAATTTATTCTTGTTTTTTTCCTCTAAGTAGATATCGCTTGGAAATACATTAATATTCATGTGCAAGAAAGGGAGAAATACACAGCAGAGGAAAATACCAAGGATTTAAAATAAGCTGAGGACATTTTTAAGAAATGATTTTCAATGATACTACAAAAGGATAGGCCACCTTTGAAAAATACATGCTTTTATTAAGTAAAATATAACATGAAGAATATGCAGAATCACATTTTATTTTAATTTTTTATCTTTATGACTTCTAATGTTCCAAATTATGAATTCTAACATGATGTTTATAATAAAAGTTGTTAAATGATTCATTAAGGTGCGTTTTTAATACACTTTTCACAGTTGTAAATTGTTTATCTAAATGCAGGATTAGCTTCATTTTGGACATTGAACTACACTAACATGACCATGTGTTTAAGGTAAAATGCCAAATACAATGGTCTGGGAAAGTCTTCAGACCCTTTGACTTTTTTCACATTTGGTTACCATCTGGCTTCCCATGTGGGCTATAATCGGTTACCATGGCAGGCTGGACGCTTCTGAAGCTTTCGCGGTATTAGGGTGAACGGGACAAGGGATCAAAAGATCCCAATTTCTAGCCTCCTAAGGAGGCTAAAAGTTGTAAAAGTTTTTAAAAAGTAAAAAAAAAAAATTTAAGTAAAAAAATCATTAAAATAAAAAAAGATTAGCTCACCCTCCTTTAACAATTTTATATATAAAAATATATATATATAAAAAAAAACATATTGGGTATCCGAAAAAGGCTGAACTGTTAAAGTATTTAACGCCGTAACAGAAAAAAAGAAAAACACACAATTCTCTGTTTTTAGTCACTTTCCCCCCCTTAAAAATTTAATAACATTGATCAAAAAGTTGTACCGCTTTATATACCGAAAAGTTATGGCTGTCAGAAAATGGTGATGCAGTACCAGTTACAGTAGTGGCCCCATGACAGAGTGGGGATGGTGGAAGCACATGACAGAGTCAGAGTGGGGACGGTCAAGCACAAAATGGTGGCAGATCACAGTAGTAGCAGAACTCAACAACAAGGGTCAGTGGTATGCATATCTTTGCAAAAATGTAAAATGTATATATCAGTAGGCCAAAAAGCCCCATTGTAGGAATGGCATTAGAGGCAGCAGACAGGTGGCAACATCAGAATGGTGGCAGCATCACATGGCCAGAAGTAAGGGCCCATTTTGCAGAATATTCCGGTGTAGCAGCATATTACAGTATGATCATTAGTGGCAGAATGACCTATTCTGTTGCATCAGTCACCAATGTCTAAAAATCCTGGTTGATCCACGCCTGATTCATCTTTATGAAGGTTAGTCTCTCAACATTTAGGGAGGAAATGCACTGAACACCCGCTCTGATGCCACACTACTGGACGGGCAGGAATGCATGCATGCCCATGGCAAACTCTGCCAGTTTGCAGCCACACCTCAAGTTTGCATGCCCAGTAGTAAAGAGCATCTTGGATCAAGGGTGACAATGTGTGGTCTAAGTATGCCACCACCAGCTGGTGAGGTTCTGTTGAATGTCCTGCTGCTGATGGGTAGTGTCTTCAGTAGGTGGCTGAAAAAAACTGCTCATCAGAGACTCCAGACTGAAGTTTATGCATATGGAAATAATGCTGCTCCTGTTCCCCCCCCCCAGTCATGGCAGTGATGCGGAGCGCAGAGGGTCACCCTGGTCAGACCTATTTTTTAGCGCAAATATTCGAATAGCGAATATTAATCGGAAATATCGGCACTTCGAGAATTCGTGAATATTTAGAATATAGTGATATATATTCATAATTTCAAATATTCTCGATTTTTTTTTTCATCAGTAACCTCCCTTCTTGCTTGTGGGCCAATGAGAAAGCTGCAATGTCTTTGTCTGAGCTTAGCAACATCCCTAGCAACCAATAGGAAAGTTGCCTACCACTTACTATATAAGAACCTCCCCAGCCCTTGTATGCAGTATTTTGAAGATTTAAGAGAGACAGCAATATTATTGCTGTGCTCTTTGCTTTCCTGTGTCATTACATTAGATAGATAGTTAGTTAGTTAGTTAGTTAGTTAGCTTATATATATAATACAGATAGTTAGTGGAAGATAGTTAGTGTAGGTTAGATAGTGATATAGTGTAGCTGATAGTTTCTGCTGTCCATACATACATGCTACATACATAGTGCTGTGTTGCCACAAGTTCACAACAATACTTAGTGCATCAATCACTAATAAGTAGTCAGACCTGTTAAAATGTGAAGTTGCACGTATGTCGCCAAAATATTTGCATCATTAGTGCCGATTTAGCAATCAAAAATATATTGGAGCACTCTTTCTACATATAAAGCTTGTAATAGTGCAGAACCCCAAACAACCATACAGAGTTTAAACAATGGTGGATATATTAAATGATGGCAGTACAGTCCAGACCAGAAATCATATGCAGGTAATCAATCCAAATAATAGCCAGACCAGGGACAGCCAGACCAGGCCAAAGTTCATATGCACAGAAATAGTCTGTATAACATAGTACATAGAGACTAGAGATGTCGCGAACATAAAATTTTTGGTTCGCGAACGGCAAACACGAATTTACGCAAATGTTCGCGAACGGGCAAACCGGGCGAACCGCCATAGAATTCAATAGGCAGGCGAATTTTAAAACCCACAGGGACTCTTTCTGGCCACAATAGTGATGGAAAAGTTGTTTCAAGGGGACTAACACCTGGACTGGGGCATGCCGGAGGGGGATCCATGGCAAAACTCCCATGGAAAATTACGTAGTTGACGCAGAGTCTGGTTTTAATCCATAAAGGGCATAAATCACCTAACATTCCTAAATTGTTTGGAATAACGTGCTTTAAAACATCCAGTGTGTGTATACGATCAGGTATTATGTTGTATCAATCAGGTAGTGTAAGGGTTACGCCCGCTTCACAGTGACAGACCAAACTCTGACAGACCAAACTCCCTGTTTAACGCACCGCAAACAACTGCAAAGAGTTGTCAATAGTTGACACACTCATTACATAAATTTTATTCCTCTATGCGTCAATCTTGGTGTAGTGATGACTGTGCTCGTGCGCACGTTCGGGAGATTGCAGGCAATGGCGGTTTTTCAAAGCCTATGGTTGTGCTGAGGTAGTTCAGTGACAGTTAAGGGACCCAGAAAACAATAATTCTGCAGTGTGGGCCCATTGTTGGCCTAGTAGGCTTTAATGATCACCTTAGATGATCACAAA
Source organism: Bufo bufo (assembly GCF_905171765.1). Taxonomy (NCBI): domain Eukaryota; kingdom Metazoa; phylum Chordata; class Amphibia; order Anura; family Bufonidae; genus Bufo; species Bufo bufo. Next base: position 269,609,052 of record NC_053390.1, on the reverse strand, counting down.
GAAAATTTATGTTTTTTCTATGAAAAATTATCCAGCCGATCGCTTTTGATCTGTTCACAATGCAGAAACGACCTTATCATCTGGGGTGTGCCAACATTGCCAACACACTCATAGAGGTGATCGCTTCATTGTGATTAGCAAGCCCCTTCACCACAACAAGGTAACGATCACGAAGGGGAATTGACACATGTATGTGCCTTTTTTTTTTGTTTTGTTTTGCAGGCACAGTGCAGCACCAGAGGCCAGAAAAATTAGGCATGTACACATGCCTGAAAAATTAGGAATTGTTGCAGCCGCTGATGTAGCAGCGGCCGGAAAAAATTATGTTTTCCAGGCAGAAAGTGTACTAAAACATTGCGGCTTGAACCCTAGTTGGTGGCGGAGAAGTCAGGCAAGTCATCCGGCATGCAGAGATTAAATACAGCAGCGTGGGGACCATTTTTAGCCCAAGGCATCTCATCAGGCCTTTTTTAGTCAAATGCATCCCCCACTGTCAGTCCCTTAAGGATCCATGCCTCATTCATCTTAATAAAGGTGAGGTAATCTAGACTTTTTTGACCTAGGCGCTTCTCTTCTCAGTGACAATACCTCCTGCTGCGCTGAAGGTCCTTTCTGACAGGACACTTGAAGCGGGGCAGACCAGAAGTTCTATCACAAATTGGAATAGCTCAGGCCACAGTTCACGCCTGCACACCCAGTAGTGAAGGGGTTCATCGCTCCTCAGAGTGTCGATATCTGCAGTTAAGGCGAGGTAGTCTGCTACCTGACGGTCGAGTCGTTCTCTGAGGGTGGACCCCGAAGGGCTGTAACGATGCGTAGGACTTAAAAAGCTCTGCTTGTCCTCCATCAACAACACGTCTGTAAAGCGTCCTGTCCTTGCCGGCGTGGTCGTGGTAGGAGGAGGATTACTTTCACCTCTTCCCCTGTTAGATTCCCGTTGTGCTGTGACATCACCCTTATACGCTGTATAAAGCATACTTTTTAACTTGTTTTGGTACTGCTGCATCCTTTCTGACTTCCGGTAATTCGGTAACATTTCAGCCACTTTCTGCTTATACCGGGGGTCTAGTAGCGTGGCCACCCAGTACAGGTTGTTCTCCTTCAGCCTTTTTATACGAGGGTCCCTCAACAGGCATGACAGCATGAAAGACCACATTTGCACAAGGTTGGATGCCGAGCTACTCATGTCCCGTTCCACGTCCTCACTGATCTCATTGAAGGTCATTAAATGACTTTTTTATCTGCAAGGTACTGTGCCACCCTATATGAGTGGTGGGCAGTGGGCACAGTACAGTCAGTGGGCCTGACACTGACTGGCAGGCAACTGCAATTATATTACAGAGGAAAAATTTAATTACTTTTTTATCTGCAAGTTACTGTGCCACCCTATATGAGTGGTGGGCAGTGGGCACAGTACAGTCTGTGGGCCTGACACTCAGTGGCAGGCAACTGCAATTCTATTACAGAGGAAAAATTAAGACTTTTTTATTTGCAAGGTACTGTGCCACCCTATATGAGTGGTGGGCAGTGGGCACAGTACAGTCAGTGGGCCTGACACACACTGGCAGGCAACTGCAATTATATTACAGAGAAAAAATTAAATGACTTTTTTATCTGCAAGGTACTGTGCCACCCTATATGAGTGGTCGGCAGTGGGCACAGTACAGTTAGTGGGCCTGACACTCACTGGCAGGCAACTGCAATTATATTACAGAGGAAAAATTTCATGACTTTTTTATCTGCAAGGTACTGTGCCACCCGATATGAGTGGTGGGCACTGGCAGTGGGCACAGTACAGTCAGTGGGCCTGACACTCACTGGCAGGCAACTGCAATTATATTACAGAGGAAAAATGCAATGACTTTTTTTATCTGCAAGGTACTGTGCCACCCTATATGAGTGGTGTGCACACAGTACAGTCTGTGAACCTGTGGCCTCTCACACACGGGCAGGCAACTGCAATATATATATAGAGAAATAAAATAAAATCAGACTGATGTACCAGCCCTAAAAAGGGCTTTTTGGGGTGCTGTCAGGACGCAGTCTTTGAGGACTGGAGTGGACACAGAACACTGGCCTAGTTAACGCTTTCTGTATTAATTCAGCAGCAGCAGCAGCAGCAGCACTCTCCCTGCTCTAACTAACACTGCAGCTTCAGAATGAATCTAAGAAGGCTGCCGTCCTTGCTTTTTTATAGGAGGTTGTAGACAAAAAGGAAAGAGAAGGCGCTCATAGGGTGAATATGTAAAGAATTATTTCCCCTTTTAGACGGGAGGTAATATGCTCACCTGTTAGAGTTGCACCAATTGGGTGCAACTACAATGAGAGCTGAGTGATCTTGAGGGTAGGTTGGTGCCGCCGGCTTTGTCCAAACACCCTTTGGTCGGTGCCGAACCGCCGAATGGGTGAGTATAGGAACTGTGGGTTTGGTGGACCAAGAAAGTCCAAGAAAAACGGACAGAGTAACAGGCGCAAATCCACAACCGATGGTAGAAAACAAATTGGTTTATTCAGGACAACGTGTTTCGGGGTGCATGACCCCTTTATCAAGTCTACAGAAAGAAATGTATTGATCATATACATGAACTTCAGTGAAAATAAATGAGTGTGGATAATAAACCGTAGCGAGAATAAATATACATACAGTATACGTGTATAAAAGAGTAGATGCGTAAAATCGGCATACGAATAATGAATAAAATGAAATTGAATAGAAGATTTTAAAAATATATAAATATATAAATATATACATATATCCTGAGAGTACTTACTGATAAAAAATATATATATATATATATAGAGAAATGGTGAGAGATAATAATATGATAATAATAAAAGTACAGTGGTATCAAGGGGATTCATTTGAGGCATCTTGGACGTAGGCATTGGAATGTGCGCCTATCACTGGCTGTCTACTGAGAACGTTATGTTTTGATGTCAGGATTTTGTGGCCATGGTGGCATAATTTAGGCCGTGTATAAGGTGCATTTTGGTCCTTGGGGAGGGCGCAAGTAGAATGTGGGAGAGAGGGCAGCACTTGGTAAAATATAAGGTATAAAGATGGAATTGGGGGAGAGTGTGGCTGAGGATATAGATGTATATGTCTATACGTATGTATGGAAATAGCAACAGGTAATGGGGAGGTGTGATGATAAAGTTTGGGTGAATAAGTGATACCTGGATCCCAAGTGGTGGGGGATAGGGTAGAATGTGTGTCCAGGATGAGTGAGATGAGTCAGCTTATTGAAGAAAAGGTGCTGGTTTGCATGGAGATAACTGACCTGGTGGATCACAGTGGAGCCGTTCGTATCCCAGCACGTGGGGTGTCCGGAGCGATCAATTCACAAAAAAGGCGAGCACTGTCAGTCTTTTTGAAGAGGCCGGCGTTTGGATAGCTGGACACGTGGGGTGGGCGGGGCTGTGGTGGTGATGCTGGTCGGGGGGCGGGGGGAGGGCGGGGTTGGCGAGAGATGCCGGGGGTGGGCGGGTGCGGTATTGGTGACGCAGGCCAGAGGGCGGGTGGAGGCGGGGCATGGTGCTGCCGGGGTTGGAGCGCTCATCGCATGGGGTGAGCGGAGTTGCGAGAGTGATGCAGGCTGGAGGGCGGGCGGGGAGCAGGGACGGTGAAAGGGCACTGGTGGTGGGCGGGTGCTATGTTGGTGACGCTGGCTGCGGGGGCGGGGCTTGAAGTTGCCGGTATCTCGGCTCTAATGGAGCGTCGTGGGGAGAGTGGAGGGGGGAGGAGTGGAGGTATGTGCGGGAGGGACCAATGGGGGATAATTGTGTGCTGTGAATTTTGCTTGTTTAACTTGCGAGAGGTGCTGGAGGTGGGCGGGTGCGGTGTTGGTGACGCTGGCCAGAGGGCGGGTGGGGGCGGGGCAAGGTGCTGCCGGAGTGGGAGCGCTCGTCGCATAGGGTGGCGGAGCTGAAAAATTGATGCAGGCTGGAGGGCGGGCGGGGAGCATGTACTTTTATTATTATTATTATCATATTATTATCTCTCACCATTTCTCTATATATATATATATATTTTTTATCAGTAAGTACTCTCAGGATATATGTATATATTTATATATTTATATATTTTTAAAATCTTTTATTCAATTTCATTTTATTCATTATTCGTATGCCGATTTTACGCATCTACTCTTTTATACACGTATATGTATATTTATTCTCGCTACGGTTTATTATCCACACTCATTTATTTTCACTGAAGTTCATGTATATGATCAATACATTTCTTTCTGTAGACTTGATAAAGGGGTCATGCACCCCAAAACGCGTTGTCCTCAGGTCGCGGTATCTTGGGTTCCACTTGGGGTTCTGCTGGAGTCGGGTCGGGCAAACCCTGAACTCCCTGAAGGAGGAGTTTAAGCTCGTCCCCGACTGTTGCCAGTTGTGCATGGATCTTGTTGAGATTTACAGCAGAGATGTTCATCCTCTGTTGGACCAACAGATTGTCTGCTCCGGTCAATTCCACTAATTGCTGCTGGATACGATCCATGATAGCTGGAGGCTGGGGCCCACTGTTCTGTAATGGTGCAGAACTCCAAACAACCAGACAGAGTTTAAACAATGGTGGATTTATTAAATGACGTCAGTACAGTCCAGACCAGAAATCATATGCAGATAATCAATCCAAATAATAACTTGTACAGGAAAACTCACAAGGGACAGCCAGACAAGGCCAAAGTTCATATGCACAGAAATAGCCTGTGTAACGTAGTACCTAGGGATGAGACATTTCCAGGGCCAGATCCGAGGTCCAACACGAGACAAACTGTTCCACATAGAAGTTTCCCAAAGGCAGTCTCTAGAGATGGATTGAGGAAGTCAGAGGTCATGCCCAGGTAGTCTAGAAGAATGTGAACAGCAACATACACACGGGTTGTCAAAACAACAGTGGGCACTGACCAGCCAGGGAGATCACCTCTTAAACACCTGCTAGCCAATCACAGAGTGCCATGTGTCTATTCCTCATAGGCCATATGATTATCCTAATCCCTGACACTTGTGCGGCCTTGGATGGACATTGATCACTTAACCCATGCCTGCCCTCTAATCTACTAGAGTTTATGTACAGGTATATTACCCGTCAGTGGCCGACGTACGTGCACGAGGATGCTCAAGGGGCCTAGTATGGATACGCAATTGCGTCGGCGCGGACGCGAGAATCGCGTCCCCCCGCAAAGTAGTCGGAACCAAAGATTCCGCAGGCACTTGTTTAACCTGTCTCGCTACTCCAATGGGGTACCCCGCAGGCCAAGCCCCACGATAATTCCTAGGGGCCACAAAGGACCGCAAAACAGGAGAGTGTCTTACATTACCCCCCCTCGAGGAGGCGGCTCAGAAGACTCCAAACAGGCTTTCCCCGGATTTTCATGGTGGAAAGCTGCCACTAATTCATCTGCATGAACCTGGCAGGCAGGTACCCAACATCTCTCCTCTGGACCAAATCCTTTCCAGTCCACTAAATACTGGATGAATGAGGATTGGAGTGGAGCAGAAGGCCTGCTTAAGGGTCTCAATAGCTTCGCCAGCCTCTCTCGTCCACTTAGATGGGTTTGCCCCTTCTTATTGAGGTTTCCTGAGGGGCACTACGACCACAGAAAAGTTCTTAATAACTTTGCGGTAGAAGTTGGCGAAACCTAAAAAACGCTGTACTCCCTTCAGGTCCTTAGGCAGAGGCCAATCCAGAACAGCTGAGAGCTTGGATGGATCTATTGCCAAACCTCATTCAGAGACAATATACCCTAGGAAGGGCAATTCTCTCACCTCAACTAGGCACCTCTCGAGTTTGGCGTATAGGCGATTCTCCCTCAGCTTCTGGAAAACCTGACACATATGATCCCAGTGAGTCTGCGGGTCCGATGAGTAGATTAGTATATTGTCTAAATAGACGACTAGGAATCTACCCAAGAAATCCCAGAGGACATCATTAATGAACTCCTGGAAGACCGCAGGAGCATTACAGAGACCGAAAGGCATTACGAGATACTCGTAATGCCTGTCCCTGGTGTTAAATGAGGTCTTCCATTCGTCACCCTTACGAATGTGTACCAAATTATATGCACCCCGCAAATTGAATTTGGTGAAGACTCGGGTCCCCGCCCCCTGACAGAATAAGTCCTCAATAAGTGGAAGAGGGTACCGATTCTTCACCGTAATTCGATTGAGGCTGCAGAAATCGATACAGGGTCTCAATCCGCCGTCTTTCTTCCCCTCGAAGAAGAATCCCGCCCCTGCGGGAGAAGTAGACGGTCGAATGAAACCCTTATCGAGGTTCTCTTTTATATAATCCTGGTGGGCCTGAATCTCAGGCCCAGTGAGATTATGCAGATGTCCTCTGGGTGTCATGGTACCTGGCAACAAATCAATAAGACAATCATATGGCCTATGAGGAGATAACACATCATCCCCCTGTGGGCTGAACACGTCCAGGAAGCGATGGTAATGTTTAGGTAACACACTCAGAACTTCCGTGGATGTCAGTGGCAACTCCGGACAAATGCACCTAGTGAGGCAATCAGAACTCCACTGGCAAATTTGTCCGGAGCGCCAGTCCACTACTGGATTATGAAGTCTCAACCAGGGAAGACCCAAAATCACAGGAGTGGATGGCATGTCCAGGGTTAAAAGGTTTAAGACCTCCCGGTGACCAGCCCCCACCGTTACCTGCAACCCGAGTGTCATCCACAATGACTGGCCTTCTTGAAGGGGAGACCCTTCCACAGTGGTGACGGAAAATGCTGCTTCCGGCTTAACGACTGGAATCTGTAACAGTCGAATCAGGGAAGAGTTGATAAAATTTACGGCAGCTCCCGAGTCAAGTAAGGCGGAAAAAGGATGGTCCTTCCCTTGACATTCAATAGAAATTGGTATGAGAATCCGACTTCTTTCAAGATGAGGCAGCAAAGCACCTAGTGGGTTCTTCTCGATTCCCACTAGGCTTTGTCGTTTTCCGACAGGAGCAATGGGCATCTCTTTAGCTGGTGACCAACTTCTCCACAATATAGGCAAAGACCCTCGTTCTGGTGACGAGCCCTCTCAGTAGGGCTAAGACGAGAGGACCCCAGTTCCATGGGTTCCTCAGCCGGTTTACTGGGTTTTGGAGATGGACTGGATGAGGCCGGGCTCCAGACAACATTTCCAAATTTGAAGATCAGCGTCGATTGCCTGCTGGATTGCCACATCTAGTGATGGTGGGGATGGTAGAAATGATAACAAGTCTCTGACAGGGTCAGATAGTCCCTACCGGAACCGGTGCCGGAGAGCGTCATCCCCCCAGTTGGTAAAGGTGGCCCAGGGACGGAACTCTGCAGCAAATTCCTCCGCTGGGCGTCGTCCTTGTTGGAGACGTTCCAGCTGGGTCTCAGCAGTACCAGTGCGGTCCGGATCATCATATAATACTCTCATGGCATGAAAGAAGGTCTCTACTGAGCCAAACACGGGATCTTCCGCCTGGAGATTAAAGGCCCAACGTTGCGGATCCTTCCTCAATAGGGACATAACAATGCCGATTTTCTGTTTGGTATTCCCCGAAGATGCAGGACGTAATTCAAAATATAAATAGCAGGAATCACGGAAGTTGAGAAATTCCTGCCTATTTCCCGAAAAAACCTCAGGTAGCGGTATCTTGGGTTCCACTTGGGGTTCTGCTGGAGTCGGGTCGGGCAAACCCTGAACTCCCTGAAGGAGGAGTTTAAGCTCGTCCCCGACTGTTGCCAGTTGTGCATGGATCTTGTTGAGATTTACAGCAGAGATGTTTATCCTCTGTTGGACCAACAGATTGTCTGCTCCGGTCAATTCCACTAATTGCTGCTGGATACGATCCATGATAGCTGGAGGCTGGGGCCCACTGTTCTGTAATGGTGCAGAACTCCAAACAACCAGACAGAGTTTAAACAATGGTGGATTTATTAAATGACGTCAGTACAGTCCAGACCAGAAATCATATGCAGATAATCAATCCAAATAATAACTTGTACAGGAAAACTCACAAGGGACAGCCAGACAAGGCCAAAGTTCATATGCACAGAAATAGTCTGTGTAACGTAGTACCTAGGGATGAGACATTTCCAGGGCCAGATCCGAGGTCCAACACGAGACAAACTGTTCCACATAGAAGTTTCCCAAAGGCAGTCTCTAGAGATGGATTGAGGAAGTCAGAGGTCATGCCCAGGTAGTCTAGAAGAATGTGAACAGCAACATACACACGGGTTGTCAAAACAACAGTGGGCACTGACCAGCCAGGGAGATCACCTCTTAAACACCTGCTAGTCAATCACAGAGTGCCATGTGTCTATTCCTCATAGGCCATATGATTATCCTAATCCCTGACACTTGTGCGGCCTTGGATGGACATTGATCACTTAACCCATGCCTGCCTTCTAATCTACTAGAGTTTATGTACAGATATATTCCCCGTCAGCAGCCGCCATAGCAAATAAGATGCACGCATGTTCGGCAGCGTAACCCCCTCCTCTCAAGCATGCACGCGGATGCTCAAGCAGCCCAGCATGTATACGTGATCGCGTCGGCACAGATGCCAAAACCGCGTCTGCCCGCAAAGGAGTCGGAACCAAAGATTCTGCAGGCACATGCGTGACCCGTCCCGCTACTCCAATGGGGTACCCCACAGGCCGAGCCCTACAAGAATTCCTGGGGGCCCCACTGGACCACGAAACAGGAGAGTGTCTTACAAAGCTATTGTAATGTTCTGCAGTGCCAACCATTTTCTCCAGCGTCAGGAAACGTAGCTATATTGACCCACTCCTGTATTTCATGCGCATTCATCGAATATTACATTGCCGATTCTTCGCGATCAAGAAAATAATCTCTAATTTGCGAGTATATGACAAATATTCTACCAAATATTCGTGAAATATCTTGAATTCTAATATTGCCCCTGCCGCTTATCACTAGTCAGAGCTTCCTTAGGACGGTGATGGCACTCATAGGCAGCGACCAAGTGACTACACAGCATGTCTCTATAGTAGTCCATTTTTGAATTCATCTCAGAAGGTCTTAAAAATGCCTCCATTTTTGACCCATAGCGAGGGTCTAACAATGTGGATAGCCAGTAGTCATCCCTCTGCCGAATCCTGACAATGCGGTTGTCACTACACAAACATGACAGCATGCATCTGGCCATTTGCGCAAGGGACTCGGAGGGCCACCCTGCCTACATCTCCACTGCATACTGGTGTTTATGTCCTCCTCCTTAACTTCATCCTCCTCCTGTGCCAGTTCATCCTCATCAGGTCTCAGGTGACAGTGAGATGTAGGCGCTATGTCTTCTGTCACCTCGATATTCAGACTTCTCAGTATCCCCTCCAGGATATAAAGGAGTGGAATGACATCATTCATCCTGTAATTCTGCTGAATAACAAATAAAGTGGCCTCCTCAAACAGCCTGAGCAAACAGCAGGTGTCACATATGAGCTGCCACTGGCTAACGTGGAAGTTACATCGGGTGGTAGACCTGTCTGTCTGCTGCATTAAGAAATCATTGACCGCCTTCTTCTGCTCATATAGGTGGTCTAGCATATGGAGCGTAGAGTTCCACTCGGTGGAAAAGTCTCATATCAGTTGATGTTGGAGAAGATAATTTTGCCTTTGCAGCTCAGTGGAAGACTTGAGGAACCAAGTGACAATGAGATTGAAAACCTGCGCAATGCAAGGAGCATGGGTAAACCCTCCCTCATGCAGCGCAGACAAATTGTTCTTCCTGTTATCAGTAACCATGGTTCCTATCTCCAGTTGGTGAGGAGACAGACAGTATTTGATTTCTCTATTGATGACGCGGAGCAGTTCCTCCCTGGTGATGAGGTGCAGAACTGTGTGAAAATGCCTAGCTTTGCATAGGTAATATGTTGGAGAACCACTGTGAACTGTGTCTAGAGGGGAGGGTGAGGATAAGGTGGAGGATGAGGAGGCAGAAAAGGACATTGGTGCAGAAATGAGTATTACACTCACCTGTAATATGGTTTAATGGAAGTCTCATCTACATCCTAAGACTGACTCCCTCTGATAGGACAGGAAAAATACACAGAGATGGTTAACCCTTAGGATACTGATTTTATTTTTATTTTCATTTTTTTATTTTTTCATTTTCATTTTTCTTCCCTATCTTCTTTGAGCCTTTACTTTTTTTTATTTTTCTGTTCAGGTAACTGTATGAGGGCTTATTTTTTGCAGGATAATTAGTATTTTCTAATGCCACCATTTAATATTGCAAACAATGTAGTGGAAAGTGGAGTGAAAATTCCAAAAGGGGTGGAATTGGAAAAAAAAAATCCTCCACCGTTTCATGGGTTTTGTTCCCATGGCATTCTGTTTGGGCCAAAACTGACCTGTGCCATTCATTCTCTTAGTCAGTACAATTACAACGATACCACATATCTATAGTTTTTTTTTGTCTAAATAGTGTAAAAAGAAATTTTAACTTTGAGATTTTTTTTTTTACATCAACATATTCTAACCCCCATAACTTTTTGGGGCTCATTTTTTGTGGGATAATCTGTAGTTTTTATTGCTACCATTTTAGAGTGTGTGAATTTTTATGATCACATTTTATTACATTTTTTGGGTAAGAGATTTGCTGTATTGGAAAAATATTTTTATATTTTAATAGTACTGGCATTTTCAGTCACGGTGGTACCCATGAAGTTAATATTTTTTGTTATTTATGCATTTATTTATTTTATTCTATAGAAAGGGAGGGTAATTTAAACTTTTATATTTTTTAAATTTTTTATTTATTTAAACAGTTTGTTTTACTTTTTTTGCTATGATTTTGAAGCTTGTATTTGAGCCTATCATGGATTTTTTACATCCATTTATTGTTTAGAAAAGCTCATTTCTTATGTTGGCCTGCCATCTGCTGGCCAAAATAAGAATTGCTGCTTAAATGCCCGGGGTCTCTTCAGCGAGACCCAGCAGATATTTATTGTCTGCTACTATCAGTAATGTACAGTCAGGTCCATAAATATTGGGACATCGACACAATTCTAACATTTTTGACTCTATACGCCACCACAATGGAATTCCAAATCCATTATGGTGATGTATAGAGCCAAAAATGTTAGAATTGTGTTGATGTCCCAATATTTATGGACCTGACTGTATATAAGTATGGGATAACTAGTATCCTTTTCTGCTTGGATGTTGCTATGAGATCTTCCATAATCTTGGTAAAGATTCTGGATACTGATGAAATTCCAAAAGGGAGACAAAGAACTGGAAATTATGAATCTGATCATGCATCTGTACTGCAAGCCTGAGAAACTTTCTTGACTGAGGATGGATTGGGACATGATAGCAGGTGTCTTTTAGGTGTATTGTAGCCATTATTGCCTCTTTCTGGATTAGTTTTACCTCAGATTTTACCTTCTCCATTTTGAATTTGTGGCATTAAATGAATGTGTTTAAAGATTTAAAGTTTATCATAGACCTGAATTTGACATTTTGCTTTTTAACCAGGAATAGACGCGAGTAATGTCACATTCATTACTCCTTTTAGGGAACTGGTTCTATTGTTCCTAGGCATAATAATTATCTTACAAGGTTGGACAGGCAGTACTGCTGACATGGGGGTAGATGGGTTACTGTAAATTTTTAGTGTTGGGTGCGAATATTCGAATCGCAAATTTTAATCGTGACAATCGCCAGATTTAGAATAAAGTGCTATATTTTCGTATTTGCGAATATTCTAGATTTTTTTCATCTGAACCCATGATCCCTCCCGGCTTCTTGCTTGTGGGCCAATGGGAAGGCTGCAAAGTCTTTGTCTGAGCTTAGCAACATCCCTAGCAACCAATAGGAAAGTTGCCTACCCCTTTGCTATGTAAGAACCTCCCCAGCAGCCATTTTCTGCAGCTTTTGGCAGTTCTGAGAGAGACAGCAGTGTCATTGCTGTGCTCTGTGCTTTTATGTGTCATTACATTAGTTAGTTAGCTTATATATATAATACAGATAGTTAGTGGGAGATAGTCAGTGTAGGTTAGATCGTGATTAGGGTTGAGCGAACCCCAACTGTAAAGTTCGGGTTCATACCGTACTTTAGGATTTTTTGACCTCGGACCCGAACCCGAATATTTCAGTAAAAGTTTAGGTTCGAGTTCTGTGTTTGGCGATTTAATGGCACTTTTTGAAAGGCTGCAGGGCAGCCAATCAACAATCGTTTAACTAGTGTGCCCTTAGAAGCCATCACAGCCATGCCTACTAATGGCATGGCTGTGATTGGCCAGTGCAGCATGTGACCCAACCTCTATATAAGCTGAAGTCACGTAGCGCTGCACGTCACTCAGCTCTTACTAGTGTAGGGATAGGATGCTGCTGCTGTGAGGGAGAGAATAGGAAAGAATCTATCTGATATCAGAACTTGTTGTTAACTCTGCGATCTAAAGCGTTTTTTTTTTGTGGGTACAATGAAACATTTTTGTACCCTGCCCTGGCCCAGTAACACAGAAAAATAATTTTTATCCGTCTGTTAGTTAGGTGGGCATCGGCGGCCATTTTGTGCAAGTTCAGTGCACCAGCACTGCATATGTGCCAGGGACAATAATTTAATCCTGTTCTTTTAGTTTAGTGGGCAACATATACCCATTTTTGAAGTGCACCTGCACTGCATATGTGCCAGGGGAAGGAAAAATAATATAGATAATCCGTCTGTGAGTTCAGGGACCAATGGGGGTGACATATGTGCTGCATATGTGAGTGTAATCAATTCAGTAAATCCATCTGTTAGATTCTGGGGGGGACAAATTATTTATTTTTTTGCTAAAAATTACATTTGCACCCTGCACTGCATTTGTGATAGTGAGGGAAAATCAGTTAAATCCATCTCTTTCATTTGTGGGTGAAAAAATCGTATAATTTTTTCCATAAAGTACCTTTGCGGCCTGCACTGCAAATCTGATAGTGAAATATAATCAGTAAATCCATCTGTTGCTGGACGCAAAGGTACTTTCTGGCAAAAAAAAAAGCGCTGCATTTCTGACAGTCCAATACAACCATTAAATACTACTGTTATATTTTTCTTTGAAAAAAACACCCTTTTTGTGCTACATTGTACATTTGCGGCCTGCGCTGCATTTCTGACAGTCCAATACAATCGTTAAATACTGCTGTTATAGTTTTGTTTGAAAAAAACACCCTTTTTGTGCTACATCGTACATTTGCGGCCTGCGCTGCATTTATGACAGTCCAATTGTCACGAGGGTGTCAAGAGCCACGTCTGACTCCATTATATCCGGGGTCAGGAAGTCGCAGCGGGTGGCTGCGCGCTCTATGTCTAAAGATAGTGCTGTTACTTAATGCTAGCTTTCTGGGTTTGCCTTGCAATCCTTTTTGTCTCACTCAGGGATCCGTAGCTTCTTCTCCTCAGCTGTTTCTTGTCCAGCACTCCCAACCTCCTTATATTCCCCTCTCCCACTTCTCTGGTTGCCAGATATAGAGCTTCCTGCCTGGACTTCTATACTGACCCACTGGAGCTGAGTTGCTGTTATCCCTGGTTGTCGTACCAGAGCGTTACCCTACGGATCCCTGTTGGTTGTTTGTTGTCACTCACTTGGGACTATATGTTTTGTCAGTATTGTCTGTCTTCTCCCTAGTGTTTCCCTTTAGTGTTAGTGGTGCGGACTAGTGTTCCCACCGCCCTATTCACTACCTAGGGCTCATCTTAGGGAAAGCCAGGGTTTAGGAACGTGATTGGCGTACGGGTGAGAAACCCGTCTAGGGACGTCAGGGCAGTCAGGTGCCAGCCTCAAGGTGAGTTTGGGGTTACCATCTTTCCCTCTCCCTTGGACAGGGCCTTCCCTTTCCCTCCCTTTGCGTCACGTATGTGATCGGCACGCCGGTCGTGATACCAATGCAACCGTTAAACACCGCTGCTATATTGTGGTTTGAAAAAAACACCCTTTTTGTGCTAGATTGTACATTTGCGGCCTGCGCTGCATTTCTGACAGTCCAATACAACCGTTAAATACTGCTGTTATATTTTTCTTAAAAAAACACCCTTTTTGTGCTAGATTATACATTTGCGGCCTGCGCTGCATTTCTGACAGTCCAATACAACCGTTAATACTGCTGTTATATTGTGGTTTGAGAAAAAACACCCTTTTTGTGCTACATCTTATATTTGCGGACTGCGATGCATTTCAGACAGTCCAATCCAACCGTTAAATACTGCTGTTATATTTGTATTTGAAACAAAACACCCTTTTTGTGCTAGATAATACTTTTGCAGACTGCGCTGAATTTCTGACAGTCAAATACAACCGTTAAATACTGCTGTTATATTGTGGTTTGAAAAAAACACCCTTTTTGTGCTAGATGGTACATTTGCGGTCTGCGCTGTATTTCTCACAGTCTAATACAACCGTTAAATACTGCTGCTATATATTTCTTTGAAAAAAACACCCTTTTTGTGCTACATTGTACATTTGCGGCCTGCGCTGCTGTCACGGCGGGGAGTGTCCAATTGTCACGAGGGTGTCAAGAGCCACTTCTGACTCCGTTATACCCGGGGTCAGGAAGTCGCAGCGGGTGGCTGCGGTCTCTATGTCTAAAGATAGTGCTGTTACTTAATGCTAGCTTTCTGGGTTTGCCTTGCAATCCTTTTTGTCTCACTCAGGGATCCGTAGCTTCTTCTCCTCAGCTGTTTCTTGTCCAGCACTCCCAACCTCCTTATATTCCCCTCTCCCACTTCTCTGGTTGCCAGATATAGAGCTTCCTGCCTGGACTTCTATACTGACACACTGGAGCTGAGTTGCTGTTCCTTCACATTGTCTCCCACCCAGTCTCCTGCAGAAAGATCTGAGTTGGCGCCTGCAGCCGATGTCCATCAGTCTTTCACCTCACCCCCTTACAAATCTGAGCCCCAAGTCATGCAGCAGTCTCCTCTGCTTTTTGATGACTCTGTTAGTAGAGTTTCCCAGGGCCATCCACCTAGCCCTGCCCCAGAAGTGAAAGAGATTGAGCGCACCGATGCCCAACCACTTATCTTTCAAGATGAGTAAATGGGAGGACCATTGCAGCACATCATCACAGTTTTAAAACTTATCTGTTTGAGGGACAAACCCCACACCGCACAGGAGCTTCAAGCCCGGCTTGGTGGAGTGCGATAATGGGCAAAATCTCATAGCAGCTCTGGGACTAGCTGGTTTGACGCACATCCCTTGCCTGGTGCATGTGCTGAATTTTATAGATATGTAGAGAGAATCTCTAAATCGCACATCCTCATACCTATGCTTCTGATATAACAACTGTTTTCAATTATCAGCATTTCTTATGATAAAACATGGCTATACAGCACTGTTATCAATCATTTGCTGTGCACTATAAAGAGGCAATTAGTATACAGTTTGATCAAAGAGCATAGGCCCACTTACCGCGACAAGGTTGCCTCTTGTTTAAGTGGGAACCTACTCTAACCATGGCGCAGAGCCGTGCGGCGACCACCACGCCTCCACACCGCTCCAGCAGGCAATGGGATCCAGCAGCCGCACAGCAGCCCCACTATACAGTGAGGCCACCTGGGCCCCGGGTCCCATCACTCCACCAGCACGGCACAGAAGCAGAGACGGCCGCCGTCCAGCGCCCAGGTGGCCTCACTGTATAGTGGGGCTGCTGTGCGGCTGCTGGATCCCATTGCCTGCTGGAGCGGTGTGGAGGCGTGGTGGTCGCCGCACGGCTCTGCGCCATGGTTAGAGTAGGTTCCCACTTAAACAAGAGGCAACCTTGTCGCGGTAAATGGGCCTATGCTCTTTGATCAAACTGTATACTAATTGCCTCTTTATAGTGCACAGCAAATGATTGATAACAGTGCTGTATAGCCATGTTTTATCATAAGAAATGCTGATAATTGAAAACAGTTGTTATATCAGAAGCATAGGTATGAGGATGTGCGATTTAGAGATTCTCTCTACATATCTATACATGTGCTAAATTTGGTAATACAGAGATTCCTTAAAAATTACCCCGATATGTCAAAGATGCTGCATAAAGTGCGCTTTTGGCGTTCTCACCCTGCTGCTGCTCGCCTATCAGTGCTGCAGCGTAACTTCGGCCTTCCCGCTCACCGCCTCATATGCGACGTGCCCACAAGGTGGAACTCCACCTTGCACATGCTGGCCAGACTGTGCGAGCAGCAGCAGGCGATAGTGGGGTTTCAGCTGCAGCACGCACGGGTGAGTCACTCTGCGGAACAGCACGACTTCACCACCAATGACTAGGCCTCCCTGCGAGACCTGTGTGCTTTGTTGCACTGTTTCGAATACTCCACCAACATGGCCAGTGCCGATGATGTCGTTCTCAGCGTTACTATACCACTTCTATGCCTCTTTGAAAAAACACTTCGGGTGATGATGGAAGAGGATGTTGCACAGGAGGAGGAGGAAGAGGGATCATTTACAAGGATTTCAGGCCAGTCATTCACAAGTGGCTCCGAGGGTGGATTCCTGCACCAACATACGCCAGGTACACAATTGTCCAGCCAGGGCACAGTTCTGGAGGATGACGAGGTGGAGGAGGAGGAGATGGAGGAGGAGGAACCGTGTTCACAGCAGGGTGGCACCCAAACAGGCTCATGGTGCATGGCTGGCAGGATACAGAGGACACAGAGGATACACCTCCAACAGAGGACAGCTTGCGTTGCCTCTAGGCAGCCTGGCACACATGGGCGATTACATGTTGCAGTGTCTCCGCAACGACCACCAAGTTGGCCACATTCTAACTTGTGCTGATTACTGGGTGGTCACGCTGCTGGATCCCCGTTACAAGGACAATATACCGTCCTTATTTCCGTCAATAGAGCGTGATCGGAAGATGCGCGAGTACAAGCGCACGCTGATAGATGCGCTGCTGATGGCATTCCCACTGACAGCGGGGGCCCGGTGGAAGCACAAAGTGAAGGCAGATGAGGAGGAAGAGGTTGCTAACGCAGCTGGGGCACCGCCAGCACCTCAGAAGGCAGGGTTAGCATGGCTGAAATTTGGAAAATCTTTTTCAGCATGCCACAAAAACCAGCACCACCAGCTGATATGGAATGTTTTAGCAGGAGGCAGCATTTCAGCAACATGGTGGAGCAGTATGTGTGCAGACGCCTACACGTACTGACTGATGGGTCTGCCCCCTTTAACTTCTGGGTCTCCAAATTGGGCACATGGCCTGAGCTTGCCCTTTACGCTTTGGAGTTTCTGACCTGCCCTGCAAACAGTGTATTGTCTGAACATTTGCTTAGCACGGCAGGAGGGGGTTAAGTTCGGGTCAAGTTGGGGTCCTGAACTCAAACTTTCTTGCGAAGTACGGCCAAACCCAGCAAAGCTGAATATCCAGCTCAACTTTAATCGTGATAAAGTATAGCTGATAGGTTCCAGTGCAGGGTGTTAGGTAGTGTGATAGGTTCTGCAGTCCATACATACATGCTACAGACATAGTGCTGTGCCTGTGATGTCACAAGTTCGCAACAATACTTAGTGCACCAATCAGTAATATGTAGTCAGACCTGCTAAAATGTGAATTTGCATGTATTGTGCCAAAATATGCACATCATTAATTGCCAATCTACGCATTTGTGAATATATTGGAGTACTCTATCTGCATATAAAGCTATTGTAATGTTCTGCTGTGCCAACCAGGAAATTTCTTCCTTTACCCCTTTTGCAAAATTCCATCTCCCCAATTTACCTTTGTCTTTTTTGTCCTACTGTTGGTACTGCCTGCCTCAAAAAAAAAACTGCCTTCTTCACCGAAATGTATTTTCAGAAAACTTTTTTTTACAATCAGTGGCATTTTTTCTAATATCTTGTCGAGGTTAGGGGCAAAAACCTATTGACCATGGAAAGGCAGAGATATGAACTTATGTTTTTGAAGTGATATTACCTGACAAAAGCCTTGAGCCACAGTACCCGTCTAATGATATTAGAGAGTACAGCTGTACGGGCAGAAAGCTGGACAGACTCGGCCAGAGTAATCTGCTAGGAAACTAGTTGCCTAGGCATAATAAGAGACATGAATTCTACAATATCTGGTCTTTGGGAATATTGTTAGTTAGATGAAGCTCCAACTGCTCTAACCAAAAATTTAGTGTGCAAGCTACACATGTTGCAGCTACTCCAGGTTTTAGTAAAGAGGCTGTGGCCTCCCAGGTTTTCTTTTGAAGGCTTTTTTCCTTTCTGTCCATGGGATCCTTTAGTTGTGCATTGTTGCTTTGCTACTTTGCCCACTCATGCATCAACCCTAGGAATAGATTCCCATTCCGTACAATTTTCCTTATTAAACGGGTAATGTCTTTTGATGCCACAAGGAATAAAGGAACCTTTTTCTGATTCCTTTTCTTCCTGAAAAAAACAAGGGAGAGAATGGTCAGGCACTACAGGGCAATATAAATATAGAACAAGGGCCTGAGGTCAGGCTAGTCACTCCACTCTGGGTAGTGGCAGGCTCTGGTTCAAAGCTCAGCGTGGTAGGGTGCTCATGAATCCTCTGGTCCCGTCCACGCTTCTGCAGAGAAGCAATATGCTGGTGTGAACTGTCGGGGACCATTATCCTCCCAGGCATGTGCAAGGACCTACAGGGCCGGACATGACGTCATGATGCATAGTTCTGCCTCCTGGCATCTGAAGTCAGCACCCTGGGCTTCTTGCTTTCACTTTTTTAACACGTGCAGCCCCATTTTAGGAAAAACTGATTCTTTACCACGAAGCGGGAGGAAATTTGAATTCTTAGCGAATCAAAGTTTTCCTAAACTTTGGACCAAATTGTGCTTGGAATGCCTTACTTTGCTCAACACTAATAATGACTATAAAGCACTGCAGAATATGCCACCATTATATAAGTGCTAAAAAGAAAATATATTCAAGTTTTCCCCATTATTCTGCATTCAATAACCTATAATGAGAAATTGAAAACTCAATCTTAGAAATCTTTGTTATTTGATAGAATAGGAAAAGCTTAAATCATTCCTTGACATAAGTATTTACACCATTTTCCCAGTACTTATTTGAAGCACCTTTGGCAGCGATTACAGCCTCCAGTCTTTTTCGGAATGATGCAACAAGATTTGTACGCCTGGATTTTGGGGATTTCCATCCATTTTCGGGTCTCTCCAGAGATTTTTGGGTTCAAGTGAGGGCTTGGACTAGGCAACTCAAGGACATTCAAAAATGTGTCCCTAAGTTACTCCTGTGTTATTTTGACTGTGTGCTTATGGTCATTGTCTTTTGTTGGAAGATTAAGTCTAAGGGTCCGTGTCTTTTGTTGGAAGATGAAGTCTAAGGTCCGTGGCACTCTGTACTTTGATCTATTCAGCTTTCACTCAACCTTGACCAGTCTCCCTGTCCTAGCAGCTGAAACACAACCCCATTGAATGATGCTGTCCCTACCATACTTCACTGTAAGGATAGTAATAGGCAGATATGACGCTTAGAATTGAGGTCAAAAAGTTAAATCTTGGTTTCATCAGACCAGATAATCTTTTTTTTCTCACAGTCTGAAAGTCTTTTTTTTTTTTTACAAACTCCAGGCAGGACTTTGTCATAAAGTCCAAACTGGTGGACTACTACAGTGATAGTGATGGTTAACCTTCTGGGAATATCTTATCTGCCATCTGCACAAGGGAACTTTCAAGTGCAACCAGAGTGACTATTGTGTTTTTGGTCACTCCTCTTACCAAGGCCCTTCTCCCCCAATAGCTTAGTTTGGTGGAGGCTGCTGTGCTCTTGGAAACTTTTAGTGCAGAAGATTCTTTTTTTTATCCTTCTCCAGATCTTTACCTCCAAACAATCCTGTCTCTGAGCTCTACAGAAAGTTATTTTCTCCTCATGGCTTGGTTTTTTCTCTGATATGCATTGCCAGCTGATAGACCTTAAATAGACAGGGGTGTATTTCCAAATGATATCCAATTAACTGAATTTACCAACTGTAGACTCCACTCAAGGTGTAAAAACACCTCAAAGATGATATAGATGCCTCAAGAGTTAAATTTAAAGTGCTATAACAAAGGATCTGAATATTTATGTTCACAGGAAATTTTAGTTTTTCCTTTTAAAAAGTTTGAAAAATGTAAAAAAAAATGCTGTTTTCTTTCTCATTATGGGGTATCGAGTACAGGCTGTTAGTGTAAAACTGGATTTTTTATTTTTATTTTAGCACAAGGGTGTAACTTAAAATAATGTTAAAAAGTAAAAAAGGGTCTGAAGACTTTAGGAATGCACTGTTAATGGTATTTACTAACGTTTCTTTATACTGCCAGACCTACACTAGATGCAACTTAAGATAAAAATTGTTTTAAGATACTTCAATAAATTCCATAATTTTTTACATTACTGGTTTGATTCTTCAGTAATTTTGTGCCATACAGTGTTTCATCTTGTTGCAGTGACCTTAGTCTCATCAATTCCCCTGAAAGCAGGAATCCCAAACAGACTCTGTACACTTCATTTGCATATAACACAGGAAAAATTAGCAATTTCAATTTGCTGAGAAAATAGACATTGTTGTAGAAAACTACTAATGGTGAGAAACTATATTTTATATACAATACTGTATGTGGCGCTTTTAAGGCACATACTGTTATGATGCCATGTTTGGGAATACCTCTAAGCTTTATTCCAGCCTATCTATCAATGTGGCCATTGAACCAGAAAGTTTTTATACAACATAAAAGGACACTTGCCAAAAGGGGTTATCCTGTCAGGATATACAGTACCCTATCCAAATAGCCTATTAGGACATATAGATGGGGAAAAAATTTAATACAGTGGTGTGGAATTAGAAAAAATGCTATTTTACCATTGTTTTATGGCTTTTGCCTTTATGGCATTCGCTAAAAGGTAAAAATGACACATTAACTTTATTGTGCAAGTCAGTATGATTAAATTGATACCAAATTTATATTGTTTTTGTTATGCTTTAATACTTTTTAAAACTGTATAAACTTTGAAAATATATTTTTGCATCACCATATTCTGACACTAATAATTATTTTATATTTCCATCAACAGAGCTTTTGTGGGGCAAACTGTAGATTTTAAGGATACCATTTTGGAGTAAAATGTGCCTTTTTCGTTTACATTATTCCCCATACAAGATATATATTGATAGTTCAGCCATTTTTTTCAGAATTACCAATTATTATATGTTTTTGGGTTTATTTTTATTTGTAAACTGGAAAAAGGTGTGATTTGCATTTTTTATTTTAAGTGTATTGCTTTAACTGTTTTTAGCTCCCCTAGGGTGTTTGATCAATAGATTGCTTATACCATAGACTGTAATGGTCTACCATTGCAGTCTATGGGAAAATTGCTACTGGTAAATTACCATTCAGATTCTGTGGTTGCAATTTGACCACAACAACTAAGGGTTTAAAAGTCTGCAATCTGAGTTGTCACCAAAAAGGGTATCTGCTGGCAGGTGTTTGTTGCGTAAAACAACAGGTATCCGCCAACTATGGCAGCCCCTCAGCTTCTGAGAAGGTACCATCTGTATAGACCTGACATCTGCTGTACATATATGGTGGGAAAGGGCTAAAGAGATATTCCCATCACACACAGATATGTCATTCTATATATTTCTGATAGATGTGGGTCCCACATCCAATTGAACTATCTGGGCAATGTTATAGGTTATCATATTCTACACTATGCACATGGATATCCTTTAAAAAAAAGAGTCCTTCCTGAAAATAATGCTGTGGAATCAGTTAATTTGTTTTCTTAATCAAGCCCTAGAGCAAAGAAATCTGTAGAAATGCAATCTGAAAATGTAAGTGTAAATTAATGTAACAGAGATACCTAAATGCAGATATAAGCCGCTACGAAACCTGAAATAAAAATATAAAATATACCTAATGCAGCAAAGGTTATATTTAGCATTGAAGTATAATTTGCTCAACTTTTTATGACAACTGGTTTGTTCAGAGAAGGAATTAACATTATGAGGATTCCTGATCTGAATGCTTAATATGCTTTAACATTGTAGAATGTGGAAATCGGACATATTAGTGAGAGAAATTAACTAATAACATTTCCTGTTGAAGTCCTAAAGATATCACCTGACTAAGCTGGGAAATTGGGATCCTGCATAGTGGTAAGCAAAAAGAATACTGTTACAGAGTGGATCAAACACAGATTGGGGGGGGGGGGGATCTGTTGTAAGGTAATTGAATCTGCTAAAGAGGTATAACAGGGTATCCAAAGATGTCTACACGACAAAATAGTGTGTTAAGCCAGAGCTGGAAACCCATTGGATTTCTGTAAAAAAAAAAAGAAAAAAAGAAATCTACTGTTTGTGGCAGTGTTATTTTGGACAGTACATGGTGGTATTAATATTCTTTGGAGAATAACTTATGCAAATATGGCAATTTGTATTCTCTGTATGCTGACCTTTTTTTAAATCATGCACTGTGTGGTAGTATAATTTAGCATTTTTTATGACTATATTATTCAAGCTATAGTACTTCTACTAAGTAATGCTGGACTTATAGGAAAACATACCTTAAATATTAATATGTACATTTTTGGGGGAATCAAACTAAAATAACAGGCAGAAAATCAGAGTCTAACCAAAATAAAAACACAAGAGTGTTTGAACAACTCTGCTTGTTATAATTCAATCTCCATCTTAGGCTTGCTTAGAATGCCTCTAGTTTATTAGCAATAACTGGGGAAAGGCATTTGAATGTCAGCAATAGAACCTAATATTTCATGAGATGATTGTGTTAGTCTGACAAAGGCTATGTCATGATGTAAGAAAAGGAATGGTGGTAAGCAGGAACCCAAAGAATAGAGGTCTAGATTGGAGGATAGTCATTTTGAATTTGCATGTCTGCCGTAAATTGAATGCTTTTAATCACAACTCTTTGTATAAAACTAAAATGTTTAATAAATGTCCAGTTAAATCATGTTGCACTGCATTCTTTTTATTACTTTTTATCATATTTCAAATCAGTGGATTTGTTATTTAACAGGGTAGGACACACATACAGTTGGTGAAGATTTATCAAAACTGGTGCAAAGGATCAGATTAAACCTTTAATTTTCCAAAGCGGCTCTGAAAAGTGAAAGGTGGAATCTGATTAACTGTTATTTGCAACTGAGTTTTCCTCTGCATCAGGATTGATACATTTCCCCATAGATCTTACTATTGACCTTGTCTGTTACTAAACCTTTAAAGGTGTTTTCCAGGATTTTGATACTGATGATCTATCCTGAGGATAGGTTATCAGTTTGTGATCGGTGGGGGTCCAACACCTGAGATCCCTGCCGATCAGCTGTTTCAGAGGGCACTGCCATTCCTGTGAGCGCTGCGGCCTTCTCCATGTTTACTAAGCACAGCATTGTACATTGTATAGCGGCTGTGCTTGGTATCAAGCTCAGCCCTATTGAAGTGAATGGGGCTGAGCGCGATACCAAGCACAGCTGCTATACAATGTACAGAACTGTGCTTGGTAAACTGTGAGAACAGCTGATCGGCAAGGGTTCCCAGTTGTCAGACTCCTACTGATCAGATATTGATGACCTATCCTCAGGATAGGTCATCAGTATCAAAATCTTACATTATATCTTGCTCCCTGGGTGTCAACATTCTGGCGTTGGTCTCCTCAAAGTGGTGGTAACAAAGATTGTTATATCTGCAGTTATCATAATGGCCTCCTCACCATGTGCCACTGTATGTCACAATCTGCACAGTCCCAATCAGTCATGCTATGCCCTTGATATACACAGTATTGCACACAGTCACTCACACAGGTTTGTATACAGGCAATCGGCTGGCCGGTTTTGGTTACAAAGTCTGACTATTACACTCACCTAAAGAATTATTAGGAACACCATACTAATACGGTGTTGGACCCCCTTTTGCCTTCAGAACTGCCTTAATTCTACGTGGCATTGATTCAACAAGGTGCTGATAGCATTCTTTAGAAATGTTGGCCCATATTGATAGGATAGCATCTTGCAGTTGATGGAGATTTGAGGGATGCACATCCAGGGCACAAAGCTCCCGTTCCACCACATCCCAAAGATGCTCTATTGGGTGGAGATCTGGTGACTGTGGGGGTCATTACAGTGAACTCATTGTCATGTTCAAGAAACCAATTTGAAATGATTCGAGCTTTGTGACATGGTGCATTATCCTGCTGGAAGTAGCCATCAGAGTATGGATACATGTTCTCATTCTGCTTACGCCAAATTCGGACTCTACCATTTGAATGTCTCAACAGAAATCGAGACTCATCAGACCAGGCAACATTTTTCCAGTCTTCAACAGTCCAATTTTGGTGAGCTTGTGCAAATTGTTACCTCTTTTTCCTATTTGTAGTGGAGATGAGTGGTAGCCGGTGGGGTCTTCTGCTGTTGTAGCCCATCCGCCTCAAGGTTGTGCGTGTTGTGGCTTCACAAATGCTTTGCTGCATACCTCAGTTGTAACGAGTGGTTATTTCAGTCAACGTTGCTCTTCTATCAGCTTGAATCAGTCGGCCCATTCTCCTCTGACCTCTAGCATCCACAAGGCATTTTTGCCCACAGGACTGCTGCATACTGGATGTTTTTCCCTTTTCACACCATTCTTTGTAAACCCTAGAAATGGTTGTGCGTGAAAATCCCAGTAACTGAGCAGATTGTGAAATACTCAGACCGGCCCGTCTGGCACCAACAACCATGCCACGCTCAAAATTGCTTAAATCACCTTTCTTTCCCATTCTGACATTCAGTTTGGAGTTCAGGAGATTGTCTTGACCAGGACCACACCCCTAAATGCATTGAGCAACTGCCATGTGATTGGTTGACTAGATAATTGCATTAATGAGAAATAGAACAGGTGTTCCTAATAATTCTTTAGGTGAGTGTATATAGGCCTTGGCTGATATGAGAATGCACAGATTTCTCTCTACGTCTCACCCCCGACTAAAACTCCTCTTTGACTCTCTGCTGCCCTGTGGCCATATCTGTGCCTTGAGAGGTTGTACTAGTTACCTCCACTGGGTAGCTAGATACATACAGGAACATTGATGGCTTTTTTTAAAAAGCAACTTCCCAGCTCTGTCTTTAATCTGTTCTCTTGCTACTACCATAAGGTCTTCAGAGCACAGCTTTTTATCATCTCCCAGACATGTACTCTCACTACAGCTTAACCCCTTAAGGACTCAGCCCTATTTCACCTTAAGGACTTGGCCATTTTTTGCAAATCTGACCAGTGTCACTTTAAGTGCTAATAACTTTAAAACGCTTTGACTTATCCAGGCCGTTCTGAGATTGTTTTTTCGTCACATATTGTACTTCATGACACTGCTAAAATTGGGTCCAAAAAGTTATTTTTTTTGCATAAAAAAATACCATATTTACCAAATATTTTGAAAAATTAGCAAATTTCAAAGTTTCAGTTTCTCTACTTCTGTAATACATAGTAATACCCCCAAAAATTGTGATGACTTTACATTCCCCATATGTCTACTTCATGTTTGTAGCATTTTGGGAATGATATTTTATTTTTTGGGGATGTTACACGGCTTAGAAGTTTAGAAGCAAATCTTGAAATTTTTCAGAAATTTACAAAAACCCAATTTTTAGGGACCACTACAGGTCTGAAGTCACTTTGCGAGGCTTACATAACAGAAACCGCCCAAAAATGACCCCATTCTATAAACTACACCCCTCAAGGTATTCAAAACAGATTTTACAAACTTAGTTAACCCTTTAGGTGTTGCACAAGAGTTATTGGCAAATGGGGATGAAATTTGAGAATTTCATTTTTTGCCTAATTTTCTATTTTAACCCGTTTTGTCCACTAACAAAGCAAGGGTTAACAGCCAAACAAGACTGTATCTTTATTGCCCTGACTCTGCCGTTTACAGAAACACCCCATATGTGGCCATAAACTACTGTACGGGCACACAGTAGGGCGTAGAGGGAAAGGTGCGCCGTATGGTTTTTGGAAGCCAGATTTTGCTGGACTGGTTTTTTGACACCATGTCCCATTTGAAGCCCCCCTGATGCACCCCTAGAGTAGAAACTCCAAAAAAGTGACCCCATCTAAGAAACTACACCCCTCAAGGTATTCAAAACTGATTTTACAAACTTTGTAAACCCTTTAGGTGTTGCACAAGATTTAATAGAAAATAGAGATACAATTTCAAAATTTCACTTTTTTGGCAGATTTTCCATTTTAATAATTTTTTTCCAGTTACAAAGCAAGGGTTAACAGCCAAACAAAACTCATTATTTATGGCCCTGATTCTGTAGTTTACAGAAACACCCCATATGTGGTCATAAACCGCTGTACGGGCACACGGCAGGGCGCAGAAGGAAAGGAATGCCATACGGTTTTTGGAAGGCAGATTTTGCTGGACTGGTTTTTTGACACCATGTCCCATTTGAAGCCCCCCTGATGCACCCCTAGAGTAGAAACTCCAAAAAAGTGACCCCATTTTGGAAACTACGGGATAGGGTGGCAGTTTTGTTGGTACTAGTTTAGGGTACATATGATTTTTGGTTGCTCTATATTACACTTTTTTGTGCGGCAAGGTAACAATAAATAGATTTTTTAGCACGTTTTTTTTTTGTTATTTACAACATTCATCTTACAGGTTAGATCATGTGGTAATTTTATAGAGCAGGTTGTCACTGACGTGGCGATACCTAATATGTATACAATTTTTTTTATTTATGTAAGTTTTACACAATGATTTCATTTTTAAAACAAAAAAAATGTTTTAGTGTCTCCATAGTCTAAGAGCCATAGTTTTTTCAGTTTTTGGGTGATTATCTTAAGTAGGGTCTCATTTTTTGCGGGATGAGATGACGGTTTGATTTGCACTATTTTGGGGTGCATATGACTTTTTGATTGCTTGCTATTACACTTTTTGTGACGTAAGATGACAAAAAATGGCTTTTTTTACACCGTTTGGTGGTCACCTGAGGGGTTAGGTCATGTGAAATTTTTATAGAGCCGGTCGATATGGACGCGTCGATAACTAATATGTATACTTTTTATTTATTTATTTAAGTTTTACACAATGATTTCATTTTTGAAACAAAAAAATCATGTTTTAGTGTTTCCATAGTCTAAGAGCCATAGTTTTTTCAGTTTTTGGGCGATTATCTTGGGTAGGGTATGATTTTTGCGGGATGAGATGACGGTTTGATTGGTACTATTTTGGCATACATGCAACTTTTTTGATCACTTTTATTACCTTTTTTGGGAAGTAAGGTGGGCAAAATTTCAATTTTCTCATAGTTTTTATTTTTTTATGACGTTCACCGTGCGGGGAAAGTAACCGTTTTATAGATCAGGTCGTTACGGACGCGGCGATACCTAATATGTGTAGTGTGTTTTATTTATTTTTATTTTTATTCAGTGATAAATGTTTTTTTTTTTTATCTTAACTTTAACTTTTTTACCCAGACCCACTTGGTTCTTGAAGATCCAGTGGGTCTGATGTCTGTATAATACAGTATAATATATTGTACTGTACTGTATTTTACTTACACTTTGTCTGAACAGATCTCTGCCTTTAGCACAGATCTGTTCAGCACCATGGACAGCAGGATGCCTGAGACGGCGTCCTGTTGCCATGGGAACCTTCCCCGTCTGCTCAGTACTGATCAGAACTTCGCAGACGGGGAAGGGTAAGGACGGGGCTGTCGGGGGGCTGTCTGGGGGCTCTCTCCCTCTCCCATCGGGGGGCTGCAAAGGCACTGCAGCCCCCTGATGGGAGAGGGAGGGAGCTCCCTGAGCTGTTAACCTGTTCCATACAGCGGTCCGTACGGACCGATGTCAGCCGTTTATACCAGGGTGTCAGCAATGTGCTGGCACCCTGGTATACCCACTAGACGCCAACGATTATTCAAGGGGAGGCGGGCGGGGGATCGCGATCCCGCCTGCCGCAACGCCCGCCTCCCGCACCTCCCACCTCCCGCACCTCCCACACCGCCTGCGACACCCCCCCTGCACCACCCGCCCACATAATATCATTCAGGGCTGCAGGGGGGGCTAATAAAACTTTATTTGGGGCATTTTAAAGTTTGATCCCCGAGGGGTAAAAGCGCAGCAAACCGCAGGTCTGAATTGACCTGCGGTTTTCTGCGATCGTCGATACGGGGGGGTCAAATGACTCCCCCCTGCGTTGTTACGGGATACCGGCTGAATGATTTCAGCCGGCATCCCGTTCCGATTAACCCCCGCGGTGCCGGAATCGTGAATTAAAGCCATGACGTACCGGTACGTCATGGGTCCTTAAGGATTCGGTACCCATGCCGTACCGATACGTCCTAAGTCCTTAAGGGGTTAAAGGGGTATTCCTGTAAAGTAACTTAATTTTTGAAAAACTGCATTAAGGCTGCAAGCTGTGACCCAACCAGAACCCATAGCTATACATATAACCAGAGCTTCAATTTACATTGCAATCTATTTGTCAAGCTCTTATGTGAGCAACACACTTCAGAGTATCGTGACACCTGATCTTCCCTCAGAAAACTACAATCCCCACAATCCCTAGCTTTCCTGCTGTGAGTTTGTGCTTGTTCATGATGCTGATTAGAGAAGAGCAAATCGAAGATGATGAAGTGATTTGCACTGAATGTCAATTTCCTTGCGCTTCATAGTAACAAATCGCATTTTTTCCTAAAATGGCTGCTGCACGTGTGAGGACATGGAGAAAGGAAATCTTGGAAGGCGGAATCACCCATACTGACATCCATGCAGCCAATCAGCAGCCAGCCAGCCCTGTGATGTCACAGCCAAATAAATAGGGCAGCTATCTTAGATTCTGCCATTCACCAGCGTACTTAATGCAGGGAGAGACTTGTCTGCAGGCGCTAGGGACAGTGATAAAAAAAAAAATCGTTATTGTGCTCAAAAAAGATTTACAAGTGCAGGGAAAGATTATTCAAGGTGTAGGGAAAGGATAGGGAGGAATCATTTGACTGCATTTCTGTTGAACAGGGTTCAGTCGGAGAGGTGAGTTATTAGGAACAATCAGATTACACCTTGCTTCATTGGATCCAAATTGCCATTATACAGCTCTGTAATTCCAGCAAACCGTTCTTATTAGGGTGCAAGTGCTGTTTGATACAGGCATAAACAGGGGTTATTACAAGGAAATATTTCTATGTTTTATTTGCCCTTGTGCAGTGCAGTTATATGTTCTAAAGCATTTTTTGGCTTGTTTTAGTGGGGAAAAAAGGGCTTATTAGGCTACTTTCACACTGGCGTTTTGGCTTTCCGTTTCTGAGATCCATCATGGGCTCTCACAAGCGGTCCTAAACTGATCAGTTTTGCCCTAATGCATTCTGAATGGAAAAGGATCCGCTCAGAATGCATCAGTTTGCCTCAGTTTGCCTTTGTTCCGTCTCCATTCCGCTTTGGAGGCGGACACCTTGCAGCATTTTGGTGTCCGTCTGACGAAACTGAGTCAAACGGATCCATTCTGACACACAATGTAAGTCAATGGGGACGGATCCATTTTCTATGACACAATCTGGCACAATAGAAAACAGATCTGTCTTCCATTGACTTTCAATGGTGTTCAAGACAGATCCGTCTTGGCTATGTTAAAGGGACTCTGTCACCACTTTCTAACCCCCCCTTTTAAAAGTATTGTTATCTCCATGGCGCCCCTGTGATTACAAAGGTGTTGTTAGAAGATAAATTCGCCGTCTCCTTTTGATAAAAAGAGCTTTTATCTAACCTGTCAATCTTCTTGATAAGGTGCCCAGGGCGTTTCTGTTGGTCTCAAGCTGCCGCCCGCCGCCGCCGCCGTTGGTGCCCAGCTCCTCCCCTGATCCTTTCAGCGCCGCCTGAATGTAATGAAATACGCCTCCGGCTCTCGCTCAGTGCCCCCTCCTCCTTTTCAAAGATCCCGCGCGTGCGCACAGGCCTGTGCCTTAAGCGCCCGTGCGGACATTTAGAATCAGCCTCATCAGACGAGCACTGCAGCCAGCCACTCAGAGCCTGCCAAGCGCTGTATGGAGCCGCACGTCTACCCACAGCTGATTTCAAAGACCCACAGAGGACTATATTATATCCCCCTTTTCTCCACTCCATATTTGTGCGCACGCGCGGGATCTTTGAAAAGGAGAAGGGGGCACTGAGCGAGAGCCGGAGGCGTATTTCATTACATTCAGGCGGCGCTGAAAGGATCAGGGGAGGAGCTGGGCACCAACGGCGGCAGCGGCGGGCGGCAGCTTGAGACCAACAGAAACGCCCTGGGCACCTTATCAAGAAGATTGACAGGTTAGATAAAAGCTCTTTTTATCAAAAGGAGACGGCGAATTTATCTTCTAACAACACCTTTGTAATCACAGGGGCGCCATGGAGATAACAATACTTTTAAAAGGGGGGGTTAGAAAGTGGTGACAGAGTCCCTTTAAAGATAATACAAACGGATCCGTTCGGAACAGATGCAGATGTTTGTATTATCTGAACGGATCCGTCTGTGCAGATCCATGATGGATCTGCACCAAACGCGAGTGTAAAAGTAGCCCTAGCCATTGTGTGATGAAGTGCGAAAATTACAGCCCTTTTTGTCATGTATTAGTGGCAAAAGTAAAATATATTTGCCGCTCAACGGTGCACTTATCTGTTTTAAAGCACTTTTTTGCGTGTATTAGTGGAAAAAGGAAAAATATCTTTACCGCCTAGAGGTGCTGTTATCTGTTTTAAAGCCTTTTTTTGCGTGTATTAGTGGAAAAAGGAAATATATCTTTGCCGCTTAGTAGTGCAATTATCTGTTTTAAAGCCCTTTTCTGCGTGTATTAGTGGAAAAAGGAAAAATATCTTTGCCGCCTAGTGGTGCAGTTATCTGTTTTAAAGCCCTTTTTTTGCATGTATTAGTGGAAAAAGGAAAAATATCTTTGCCTCCTAGCGGTGCTGTTATCTGCTTTAAAGCCCTTTTTTGTGTGTATTAGTGGAAAAAGGAAAAGTATCTTTGCCGTTCAGCGGTGCAGTGAGATATTTTACAGCCCAGTTTGCCGTGTATTACTGGCAAAATATAAATATATTCGCCGTTCATAATTGTACTTATCTGTTGAAAATCCTTTTGTGTAAAAATAGAAAAAAATTAGGGCCTAATTGCGATTCAGCGTTGCAGTGAGATGTTTTGCAGTCCAGTTTGCCGTGTGTTACTGGCGAAATACAAATATATTCACCATTCATAGTTGTACTTATGTTAAAAACCCTTTTGTGTAAAAATAGAAACAAATTAGGGCCTAATTGCCATTCAGCAGTGCAGTAAGATATTTTGCAGCCCAGTTTGCCGTGTATTAGTGGCGAAATACAAATATATTTGCCGTTCATAGTTGTACTTATCTGTTGAAAAGCCTTTTGTGTAAAAATAGATTAAAATTAGGGCCTAATTGCCGTTCAGCGGTGCAGTGAGATATTTTACAGCCCAGTTTGCCGTGTATTACTGGCGAAATACAAATACGTTTGCCGTTCAAAGTTGTACTTATCTGCTGAAAAGTCTTTTGTGTAAAAGTTGAAATAAAATAAGGGCCCAATTGCCGTTAAGCGATGCAGTGAGATATTTTACAGCCCAGTTTGCTGTGTATTAGTGGTGAAATACAAATATATTTGCCGTTCATAGTTGTACTTATCTGTCTAAAAGACTTTTCTGTAAAAATATAAAAAAAATTGGGCCTCATTGCCGTTCAGTGGTTCAGTGATATATTCTAAAGTCCTGTTTGCTGTGTATTAGTGGCGAAATAAAAAATAATTGATCTAACATTTGCTTATTTGATCTAACAGTATGTCAGACAGAAAAGTGTCAGGCCCTGCAAAAGGGAGTGGCAGAGGCCTAAATGTTTCTGGCGCAAACAGAGGTCGCAGCAGAGTATGGGGCAGTGGCAGCAGAGGTCACTTTGAGAGGCCTGAGCTCCCAGTGTCAGCTAGTGGTCATGTCGTGACCAGCAACCCAGCGGTTCTTGAATGGTTGACTCGATCTTTGACTTTATCGCAAGTGACAACAGACACCCATAGCCAAGAGTCAGTGGGTTCGTCAGACACAACCCTAAGTTGGCAGGGCCTGGGAGCAGGCCCTGTGCCCTCACCTGTACTCAACCTGCCTCTGTCCTTTTCTGTTCCCTCACTGCAAAAAGTATTATATGCTGTAGGCTCTGCTACACATTTTAGCGAGGAAGAGGTACTAGAGGACAGTCAGCAGCTACTGCCAAGCCGAGATGTGGAGGAGACATCAACTGCTTCCTCCACTGGGCGGGCATGTAGTGATGAGGAGAGTGGCGTGGGAGTTGGTGTTGAGAGCGGTCAGGCTCCTGACCCAGAGACGGTTGAGGAGGACATCAGTGACGTGCAGACAGTACTCGATGATGATGATGTAGCTGATCGCACTTGGGAGCCGGGTGACGAAGGGGCTTCATCATCATCGGGAGAAGATGGTGGCAGCTTGCCCGTGATTCAGTGGCGAAGCCAGCAAGTTGCTAGCATGGCCTGGAGTCAGCAGGGTGGCAGCAGTGGGAGGTCGGGAGCAAAACGCACCTGGGGTAGTCCACCCGCGTTTAAGGAGCCTACCTGCCTGGGAAATAGTGGTGCAGTGGCTCAAGTAGGCAACGGCAGTAGCAGTCAGTCAGTGCGTAGTGTTGGGGGTAAAATCAGCTATTCGGCGGTGTGGCAGGTTTTTTTTTTAAGCCGCCGGAGGAGGTGAACGTGGCCGTATGTATAATCTGTGGGAAGAGGGTGAAGTGTGGCCAGTAGTGATAAGTGGCAGGGGCAATTTTCTAATTCATGATATTTCGTGAATATTTGGGCGAATATTCGTCATATATTCTCAAATTTGAGAATTTGCAATCATTTACTTGATTGCGGAAATCGGCAATGTAATATGCGCGTATTGCGCGCGCAATACATGCGTGGGTCACTGTTGCTACATTTTTCAAGCTGCTAGAAGTTTCCTGAGACTGAAGAAAATGGTTGGCACGGCAGAACATTACAATAGCTTTATATGCAGATAAAGTGCTCCAATATATTTGCAATTGCGCAAAACGGCAATTAATGATGCACATATTTTTGCGCAATACGTGCAACTTAACATTTTAGCAGGTCTGACTACATATTACTGATGGGTGCACTTAGTATTGTTGTGAACTTGTGACATCACAGCACTATATCTGTAGCATGTACAGTGGATATGAAAAGTCTACACACCCCTGTTAAAATGTCAGGTTTCTGTGATGTAAAAAAATTAGACAAAGATAAATCATTTCAGAACTTTTTCCACCTCTAATGTGACCTATAAACTGTATAACTCAATTGAAAAACAAACTGAAATCTTTTATGTAGAGGGAAGAAAAAATATAAAAATAAAATAATATGGTTGCATAGCTGTGCACACCCTTAAACTAATACTTTGTTGAAGCACCTTTTGATTTTATTTCAGCACTCAGTCTTTTTGGGTATGTCTATCAGCATGGCAGATTTTGACTTGGCAAGATTTGCCCACTCGTCTTTGCAGAAACACTCCAAATCTGTCAGATTGCGAGGGCATCTCCTGTGCACAGCCCTCTTCAGATCACCCCACAGATTTTCAATCTGTCTGGGCCATTCCAAAACTTTAATCTTCTTCTAGTGAAGCCATTCCTTTGTTGATTTGGATGTATGCTTTGGGTCGTTATCATGCTGAAAGATGAAGTTCCTCTTCATGTTCAGCTTTCTAGCAGAGGCCTGAAGGTTTTGTGCCAATATTGACTGGTATTTAGAACTGTTCATAATTCCCTCTAGCTTAAATAAGGCCCCAGTTCCAGCTGAAGAAAAACAGCCACAAAGCATGATGCTGCCACCACCATGCTTCACTGGGGGTATGGTGTTCTTTTGGTGATGTGCAGTGTTGTTTTTTGGAATTAATGGCCAAAAAGTTCAACCTTGGTTTTATCAGACCATAACACCTTTTCCCACATGCTTTTGGGAGACTTCAGATGCGTTTTTGCAAAATGTAGCCTGGCTTGGATGGTTTTTTTTTGTAAGAAAGGGTATTCGTCTTGCTACTCTACCCCATAGCCCAGACATATGAAGAATGCGGGAGATTGTTGTCACATGTACCACACAGCCAGTACTTGCCAGATATTCCTACAGCTCCTTTAATGTTGCTCTAGGCCTCTTGGTAGCCTCCCAGACCAGTTTTCTTCTCGTCTTTTCATCAATTTTGGAGGGACGTCCAGTTCTTGATAATGTCACTGTTGTGCCATATTTTCTCTACAGTCTTCACTGTGTTCTATGGTATATCTAATTCCTTGGAAATTATTTTGTATCCTTCTCTTGACTGATACCTTTTAACAATGAGATATCTCTGATGCTTTGGAAGCTCTCTGTGGACCATGGCTTTTGCTGCGGGATGCAACTAAGAAATTTTCAGGAAAGACCAACTAGAGCAGCTGAACTTTATTTGAGGTTAATCAGAGGCACTTTAAATTATGGCAGGTGTATGCTGACTCCTATTTAACATGATTTTGAATGTGATTGCTTAATTCTGAACACAGCTACATCCCCAGTTATAAGAAGGTGTGCACACTTATGCAACCACATCATTATTATTTTTTTTTGTTTTCTTCCCTCCACCTAAAAGATTTCAGTTTTTTTTTCAATTGAGTGGTACAGTTTATAGGTCACATTAAAGGTGGAAAAATTCTGAAATTATTTATCTTTGTATAATTTTTTTACATCACAGAAACCTGACATTTTAACAGGGTTGTGTAGACTTTTTATATCCACTGTATGTATGGACAGCAGAACCTATCAGCTACACTATATCACAATCTAACCTACACTATCTCCCACTAACTATCTGTATTATATATAAATAAGCTAACTAACTAACTATCTAATGAAATTAAACAGTAAAGCACAGAGCACAGCAATGACACTGCTGTTTCTCTCAGAACTCCATAAAACTACAGAAAATGGCTGCTGGGGAAGTTCTTATATAGAAAATGGGTAGGCAACTTTCCTATTGGTTGCTAGGGATGTTGCTAAGCTCAGACAAAAACATTGCAGCCTTCTAATTGGCCCACAAGCAAGAAGGGAGGTTACTGATGAAAAATAATCTAGAATATTCATGAATACTCATATATTGCACTATATTCTAAATCTTCGCGAATTCTCGAGGTGGCGATATTCACGATTAAAATTTGCAATTCGTATATTCGTGCCCAACACTAGTGGCCCGGGTGCCAATGTTGGCACTATGACCCTGCGTAAACATATGCAGCGTCGCCATAAAGTGGCCTAGGAGAACCAAGGCTCCGATGTGGTGGTCCAGCCTGCCGCAGCAACTACTGGCATGCATCTGGTTTCTGGCAGTCAAGGCTCCACCAACTCAGCCGTTTGGAGCTGTCTGTCCTTCCCATCATCGGCCGGTCCTGATGCTCCTGCTCCTCATTCCTCCTACTCCTTGTCATGCATTCCTTCAGCAATCGATCACTGAAGTGATTGCCAAGAGACAACAGTATGTGTGCACTCATCCAACGGTGCCGAAGCTGAATGTGCTCCTGTCCAAGTTGCTGGTGCTACAGTCCCTCCCTTTCCAAGTGGTGGATTCTGCACCTTTCAGAGAACTGATGAATTGTGCAGAGCCGAGGTGGAGTGTCCCAAGCCGTAGTTTAATTGCCAAAAAGGCAGTACCAGCCCTGCACACACATGTAGAAAAGAAGGTGGGCCAGTCCTTCAGCCTGGCGGTGTCTGCGGCAGCACCAACGTGTGGAGCTGTAACTACATTCAGGGACAATACTTGTCCTTCACGGCCCACTGGGTGAATGTTGTTCCTGCACAGCCACACCAGCAACTTGGCTGCTTCCGCCTCCAAGTTGCCAGTTGGTCCGCCTCTGCCTCCTCATCCTCTACCCTGTCCTCAGCCTCCAATGCAGGGACAATGCACAGTGCCCCTCCAGCATGCCACATGTGCAGGGCACAGAGGTGTCATGCTGTTCTGCACCTCATTTGCCTGGGGGAGGGGAGGAACTGCTCTGTGTCCTTCTTTAAGAAATCAAATCCTGGCTTTCTCCTCGACAATTCAAAATCGAAACCATGGTGACCGACAATGGGAAGAACATGGTGTCGGCACTGCGTCAAGGAGGTCTGAGCCATGCGCCCTGCATGGCACATGTGTTCAATCTGGTTGTCAAGCGGTTCCTGAAGTCTTCCATCTATCTGCAAGACATGCTAAAAATGGCCAGGAAACTTTGCATGCACTTCAGCCACTCGCACACCGCAAAGCACACCCTCATTGAGCTGAAGCGGCAGAACGGCATCCCCAACATAAGCTGATATGTGACGTTTCCACCCATTGGAATTCCACCCTTAATTTGTTGGACCGACTGTACGAACAGAGAAAGGCTATAAACGATTTCTTGATGATCCAAGCAGACAGGAGCACTCCCCTGTGTAACTTTGATGTCAGCCAGTGGCAACTCATGCATGACACCTGCCATTTGCTCAGTCCCTTTGAAGAGGCCACATTATTTGTCAGTCGCTAGGACTTCGGGATGAACAATGTCATTCCACTGCTTCATGTCCTGGAACAGATGCTGGTACATCTGGCTGGCCAGGCAACTGGAGACATGGCGCCTACATCTCAAGGACACATGAGCCCTGTGGGGGCTGAACTGGAGGAGGAGGAGGACATTGGAGCGCAAGCAATGTGTAGCAAAATGGGAGTTTTTTTACACAGGTGACAGGAGAGGTGGAGCAGGCAGAGGAGCTACAGGGGGATGTGGAAGACATGGCAGAAGACTTAGACACACCATGGCAGTATGCAGTGCAGATGGAGGCAGGAAGTCCCTCAGAGTCACTTGCACAAATGGCCCGATGCATGCTTACTTGCTTGCGTAGTGACAGATGAATTGTCACCATTCGGCAGAGGGATGACTTCTGGCTCTACACCTTGTTGGACCCCCGCTACCGGTCCTAAATGGGGGCCTTTTTTACACCACTGAGAGGGAGGACGAACTGAACTACTATAGAGACATCCTATGTAGTCAGTTGGCCGCTGCCTATCTGTGCCATCGTCCATCCTCTCGCAGGTGTGACCGGGGGGACCCATGCGCTCTTGTTCCACTGCCATGGCTGCTGGGGAGGGGTGGGGTGGCAGGAGCAGTACCTGCTCAATCAGCAGCAGCCTGAGTCTACAGTCGCTGATGAGCAGCTTTTTTTACCCGCATAGTGAAGAAACTACTCTGCAGCAGCTAGACGTAGAGCAGAACCTGAACCAGCAGGTGGTGTGATACTTGGAGGCCACCCTGACAGACGACCTTGAAGATCCACTAGACTACTGGGCAGCCAAACTGGATATGTGGCCGCAACTGGCTGAGTTTGCCCTGGAAAAGCTGTTCTGCCCCGCTAGTAGTGTGGCATCAGAGCAGGTGTTTAGTGCGGCGGGGGCCATAGTTACCCCAAGACAAACTCGCCTGTGCACCAAAAATGTGGAGAGACTGACCTTTGTTAAGATGAATCAGGCATGGTCCGGCCAGGATTTCTAACCGACAATTCCTGATGCATCAGACTAGATCATCCATGGTGCCACACCAACACTTTTACAAAAGAGACTGGTTTCTTCTGGCTACCTGCCTCAGCTACTATTCTAATGCTGCCACCATCCTGATGCCACACATCTGATTCCAAGTGCTCCTTCTTTCACCAACCATCTTCAGCGGGTACTGGTATTGCCACTCACCTTCACACTCTGTCACCTTGCCACTCTGCGGTCTCCAGATGCTGCTCCTACCTCCACTCTGTCACCTTGCCACTCTGTGACCTCCTGATGCTGCTGCCACCTACAGACTCTGTGATTGGGCCACTCTGTGGCCTCCTCATGCTGAATTTACCTCACCACTATGTCCCCTTGCCACTCTGTGGTCTCATCATGCTGCCGACACCTCCACACTCTGTCATTGTGCCACTCTGTGGCCTCCTGATGCTGCCGTCACCTACACTTTGTCATTGGGCCACTCTATAGTCTCCTCATACTGCTTTAATCTCACCACTAGTGATGAGCGGCAGGTGCCATATTCGATTTTTACGAAATTCGCAAATATTCGATAGAATATTCGTTTTATATTCGTCGAAATCGAATATTCGTCATTATTCTTGTTATCGCGATTAAAATGCGATTTAAATAATCGCGTATTGCGATTTTAACTTAAAGGCTACTCTCTTATTGAAATAGCAATGCGATTAATTCAAGTTATAATAATTGAATTTCGATTTTAACTTAGCACTGCTATATTCCATATTCGTTAATTCTAGCCTAATATTGAATATAGCAGTGCTAAGTTAAAATCGAAATTCGATTATTATAACTTGAATTAATCGAATTGCGATTTCAACTTGGACCTGGTTTACTATGGTTGGCTTGGTAGAATTAGCAAATATGACGAATGTATTCGTCATATTCCACAAAACGAATATAACGAATGTATTCGTCATATTCCACAAAACGAAGATAACAAAGTATTCTGCATCTTCGTTTTAGCTACCTAATTATCAACTTCGCTAATTCTAGCAATCATATAGGAAAGTTTACTGTAGAGACAGCTAAGTTTAATTCGCTATGCGATTATATGACTGCTTTAAAAAAAAAAATAGAATAATTATAATACCTGATAATTATTATAATTATTCTATTTATAAAAAAAAGCAAAGTAATATAATCGCATAGCGAATTAAACTTAGCTGTCTCTATAGTAAACTTTCCTATATGATTGCTAGAATTAGCGAAGTTGATGAATAGGTAGCTAAAACGAAGATGCAGAATAGTTTGTTATCTTCGTTTTGTGGAATATGACGAATACATTCGTTATATTCGTTTTGTGGAATATGACGAATACATTCGTCATATTCTCTAATTCTACCAAGCCAACCATAGTAAACCAGGTCCAAGTTGAAATCGCAATTCGATTAATTCAAGTTATAATAATCGAATTTCGATTTTAACTTAGCACTGCTATATTCCATATTAGGCTAGAATTAAATATAGCAGTGCTAAGTTAAAATCGAAATTCGATTATTATAACTTGAAATAATCGAATTGCGATTTCAACGTAATTCTCAAATCCAACAGTACATTCTAGTATATGGAGACGTTCCCATGGTGATGGGGACGCTCCATGAGCACGGAAGTCGGCAGAAGCGGCAACGGGCACTGACTGGAGCAGCCAGGAAGCCAGGAATCCAAAGGACAGGTAAGAACAACTTTAGGGAAGTGGGAAAGAAAAAAATCTAACAATTAAAAAAAAAAAAAAACGAATATTCGAAATATCTAATTTATATCACTATATTCAAAATATTCGCGAATTAGCAAAGTGCCGATATTCGCAAAAAAATATTCGATATTCGAATATTCGCGCTCAACACTACTCACCACTATGTCAGCTTGCCACTCTGTAGTCTCCTCATGCTGACCTCAAATACACACTCTGTCATTGTGCCACTCTGTGGCCTCCTGATGCTGCCGCCACCTATACACTCTGTCATTGTGCCACTCTGTGGCCTCCTGATGCTGCCACCACCGCCACACACTGTCATTATGCCACTCTGTGGCTAACTGATGTTGCCGCAACCTACAGACTCTGTGATTGGGCCATTCTGTGGTCTCTTCATGCTGCTTTCACCTCACCACTATGTCACCTTGCCACTCTGTGGCCTCCTTATGCTGCAGCCACCTCCACACACTGTCATTATACCACTCTGTGGCTTACTGATGTTGCCGCCACCTACAGACTCTGTGATTGGGCCATTATGTGGTCTCTTCATGCTGCTTTCACCTCACCACTATGTCACCTTGCTACTCTGTGGTCTTATCATGCTTATGCTACCTACACACTCTGTCATTGTGCCACTCTGTGGTCTCCTCATGCTGTTTTTATTTTACCACTATGTCACCTTGCTACTCTGTGGTCTTCTCATGCTTCCGCCACCTACACACTCTGTCATTGTGCCACTCTGTGGCCTCCTGATGCTGCCGCCACCTCCACACTCTGTCATTGTGCCACTCTGCGGCCACCTGATGCTGCTGCCACCTACAGACTCTGTCATTGGGCCACTCTGTGGTCTCCTCATACTGCTGCCACCTCCACACTATGTCACCTTGCCACTCTGTGGCCTCCTCATGCTGCTTTCACCTCACCACAATGTCATAGGGCCACTCTTTTGACTTCTCATGCTGTTCCCACTCTCCCTACTTCATTGCTAGGCCACTATTTAACCTTTTTGGCTTGGCTGACATAATCACTTATTTGTCCCTTCCTCTGATCTGTCATAAGGAGGGTAAAATGAGACACACAACGGATCCAGCAGTGTAGCAGCTGTAATGCCTTTTTTGTCCCATCAGATTTGGCTTATGATTTGGTAGCCAAAAGCAGGAGTGGGTACAAAACACAGAAGACATTTTTTTTTTTTTTGGCATTAGCAATACTGATCAATACGGATTACTGATCAAATGCTGACCGAGTGAAGGCGTATGCTCCAGAGACAGGATCCGTTTTTTGTGGGTTATTGTTCTGACAGATCAGAGGAAGGGCAAAATAATCAGTGACATCCACACACACTTACTGCTGACACCCTCTCCACTCCGTCGGTGGCTCTACTTGTATAAGTGTTTAATAGAACAGGTTCTGTAGACATCTATGTGGAATCAGCTGACGACGACATCTATGTAGAATCAGCTTGGCGCTAACATCGACCTGTAAGGCTGAGTTCATACTTGAGTTATGTGGTTAGTTTTGGCCCAGTGACTGCCCAAATAAGTGAAGTGTGCAGTGATTCTAAGTGCGACGCCTGTCATCTTCATGTCATATGGACTTCTACTCCACTATAAAGGCTCTGTGCAGCCAGGAAATAGCATTTTTTTTACGTATTTCAACACAAATTTATTCAAACCAAATTTTTCCAAAATATTTAGGCTAATAGGCAAATCAAATTTTTTTTAAATTCGCTCATCTCTAATGTTGATGTTAATTGATTGGCTCCCTGATATACATCCGTGTTTCACAATACATTTAGCTAGAGAATGGATAGCAACACACTGAGCATGCTCAACCTAACAATGGCTCAGAACTACAGGTCGATGCCATGGTAATTTATGAGGAAACACAATTGGTAGCAGAGGAAGAAAACTACTTTTACAACTACTGAACGGTAAATATGTGAAATTTACATTATATTAGTTAATTATTGATGATGAATTAGTCTAAAACATAAGTTATATTTATAGTAATTGGAATACCCCTTTAAGGACTAGCTTGAGAAAGGGGGAGGACCCTGAAATGTCATATCTTCATCTGATCATGCTTAATTTACCTCCACCATGTCTTCCTGTGGATTATGTGTTTAAAAATTTGGATATGTCTTGCACCTATTTACATGTAGACTTAACTATGGGGATTTTATGTTTTTGCTATGTGGGATATTCTACCCCTTCTCACCCAGCGCCGTGTATGTACAACGCAGGGTGGGTCTTTAAAGATTGCATCCGCTCACAAGTGCAGCAGACACCCAAGGCTAATGTATGCGATCGATGATAACGTCAATCTTACACATTTAACTCCTCAGATGCCATGGTCAGAAAAATGAAAACAGGTTATGGCCCTGGAAAGACGGAGTAAAAAAAAAAATGCAAAAACTAAAAACCTTCTAGGATTTAATAAAGAAGCAAAGCAATGTTTGAAAGAATCCGGTTGCATTTCCCATGAGTTTGGGAGCCTCATTAACTAAGGGGCACGGGTCATATTCGAATTTGTGATATTTTGCAAATATTTTGTAGAATATTTGTCATATATTTGCAAATTCGAATATTTGTTATATTCTACATTCTTCTTTTTATGTGAAAATCGGCAAGGTAATGATCGCGTAATATGCGAATATTGCGTGCTCAATACAGGTGTGGGTCAAAAACGAATATATAGAATATAGTGCTATATATTCGTTTTTTAGAATATTCGTCATTTTTTTCCATCTGAAGTCATGATTCCTCCCGGCTTAAGTTGCTTGTGGGCCAATGACTCATTAAATCATGTGTTTAGATGAAAAAAAATGCAGAATATTCGATATAACGAATATATAGCACTATATTCTAAATATTCGCAAATTCTCAAAGTGGCGATATTCGCGATAAAAATTCGCTATTCGAATATTCGTGCTCAACACTAGTAATCAACTGGCTGTTGGTGGTTTATTTCCCTTTTATTAACCCACTAGCTGAAGGACCTGGCTTCTCTCGGGTATATTTAATCTATTTCATTGAATGTTTGTGTGTGTCGTTAAAAGATATCAACACTATCCACTATAACAGTGACAAATATAGCACCCAGCCCCCCCACAGTGCCCCGTCCCTTAAATTCGGAAATCCATAGCAGCCCACCCCCTTAAATTCGACCTTTACTGTAGCCTTCCCCTTTAACAGTGACTTTCACAGCATACCACCCCCTTGACAGTGACCTTCACAGGGGCCTGCCCCTTTAACAGTGGCCTTTACTGGATTGGGGGAGTGTCCTTTTGAACAGCTCACTCTAAGACAGCAGCACTGTACTGTCTGAGCTTCAGCTGCAGGGAGAAAGTCACCCTCCCTCCCACCTCTGCAGCTGACAGAAGTTGATTTTTACCTTCATTTTTTCAATCCGTGTCGGCTGAAGAGTGGAGTGGGCGTGGATTAACCAAATAGGGGAGTGTCTTAGCGGGACCTAGAAGTTGATTTTTAACAGCATTTCTTGAATCTCAGTCGGCTGAGGAGTGGGAGGGTGTGTGGCTTAACTGGATCGTGGATGTGTCCTTTTGAACAGCTTACTTTAAGACAGCAGCCCTGTGCAGTCTGAGTGTAAGCTGCAGAGAGAAATTTGCCCTCCCCTCCACCCCTGCAGCTGAAAGAAGTTGATTTTTACCTTAATTTTTTCAATCCCTGTCAGCTCAGGAGTGGGAGGGGCGTGGTCTAACCAGATCAGGGGCATAACTTAGTGGGGCCTGTGGGCGGGGTTTTAAATCTTTTGAGGGTGGACACATTGTAGCAGAGGGCGTGTCTGGGCTCCTCCCTCAAAGAGTGACACATTACTGGCTCATTTGCATACCAAATAAACTGGATTTTCAGAGGATAAAAACATCTATTGCTAGAACAAAGGCACATCTTGAAATAAGGTACTAAGTGCTATTAGGCCATGGCTTTACTTCAATAGCAATTATCCTTGTGACAGATTTCCTTTTAAAGCTCTCCTACAGCAGTGAAGATAAATGGCTGGGTTGTTATGGAAACCTGGAGTAAAACTGTATGTGGAGACTGGAGGACCTGCGAGCTTCTATTGGTTGATAAGGGTCATGTGACCAAGCTTCTATTGGCTAATGCCTTTTTTGGGAATATCTCAGGAACAGTACGTCCTAGAGAGCTGAGACCTGGTCTAAAACCTTTCCGGACACCTGATGTACCTGTGTGCCAAATTTTGTGATTGTAAATGCGACGGTGAGGATTCCTTTAGCGGACATGCATACATACACTCAGCTTTATATATTAGATGAACACACATTTTCCCAAACTAAAGATTATCCTTTAAAAAGGTTTTGCAGTTTTTTAAAGTTTTTCCTTAGGGCTCATGCACACGACCGTATGTATTTTGCGGTCAGCTAAAAACGGATCCGCAAAAAATACGGATGACATCCATGTGCATTCCGTATTTT
Organism: Bufo bufo; assembly: GCF_905171765.1. Lineage (NCBI taxonomy): Eukaryota > Metazoa > Chordata > Amphibia > Anura > Bufonidae > Bufo > Bufo bufo. Next base: position 269,565,390 of record NC_053390.1, on the reverse strand, counting down.
GTGGAACGGAACAGCTGGCCCTTCATAGAACTGTACTATCTTTGTCCGTAATGCGGACAATAATAGGACATGTTAGAAAATTTTGCGGAATGGAAATACAGAAATACGGAAGCGGAATGCACACGGAGCATCTTCAGTTTTTTTTTTGCGTACCCATTGAAGTGAATGGTTCCGCATACAGTCCACAAAAAAAACTGAATGGACACGGAAATAAAATATGTTCGTGTGCATGAGCCCTTATTGCTAGAATGTTTACCAACTCCAAGAGCGGGTGACCTATTCCCCCATCATAATGGTGTGGCAGGTCAGACATGCACCCTGATCCATTCATTGACTATGAGACTGCCAGAGATAACTGAGTACAGGTCTCGGCTATTTCTAGCAGTCTCATAAGAAAGGAATGGACTGGCGGTGAGCATGCTAAACCTCCTGATCTGTTAGGAAATTTGAACTCCACTGATTATATAGTTATCTCTTATCATGTGGATAGGGATAACCTTTAAAGGTGGCACAAATCCCCTTAATGGTCCACATTTTATATGCTGCTGCATCAACTCTTTTACAAAAGTTTAGATATACAAAAATAGTCATTGTTGCCTTTTTATTTTTCCACACTTTTTTCCAGTTTTTTATTAGTTCCAGCAGAGGACTTGAACATGCAATCTTTCAGCCTCCCATACAGTATACTTCAGTACTTCTGTACTGCAGTGTATTAAGTCAGTTTCAGTAAAAGAGTTATAATACCTACTAGGACAACATGAATCTGTGACCACTCTGGGATACATACAAATTACCACCAGCCTCTCATAGCCAGTAAACTTTCCAAATATAACCCTAGAATACTTGTGTTCAGTCTCAAAACTTACTTCATTTATTTGTACAATTCATCAAGCAGTTAAAATGGCATCCGCATATCATAGAAAACGACCAGACCAAGCATGAACAATCAGTAGTGTTGATCGAGCACCAAAGTGCTTGTGTGCTCTACCGAGCACCCGTACATAAGGTCAATGGGCGAACCCCAGGCACCCCCTGCTCTGAAGAGGGGAGGGTGTGGGGAGGGTGCTCTAGTTTGGCTTAGGAGTCCCTGCTCTGACTCCATATATAGCTATGTCCATATATGGAGTCAGTGCTTGGCGCCCCCCGCCCCAGTGTTTTTAAATCTAATTTAGCCTGTATTTCATAAAACTTTCTACTGAGATTCAAATTCACGATCTTCTGTCTTAGAGGCAAGGCACTTAACCACTCAGCTATAATAGCTGCATAGCCAGTTACTTTAAAAAAATAAAATAATAATAATAATAATATATATATGATATATATGAATGCATAATAAGTGGGAAACTACTACTGATGTTTTAGCCATAATATTCAGTTGCAAGAAAAAGTATGTGGACACTTTGAAATGATATGGATTTCTGCACAAATTGGTCATAAAATGTGATCTGATCTTCATCTAAGTCACAACAATAGACAATCACAGTCTGCTTAAACTAATAACACACAAATAATTAAATGTTACCATGTTTTTATTGAACACACCATGTAAACATTCACAGTGCAGGTGGAAAAAGTATGTGAACCCTTAGACTAATGACATCTCGAATAGCTAATTGTAGTGAGGTGTCAGCCAACTGGAGTCCAATCAATGAGATGAGATTGGAGGTGTTGGTTACAGCTCCCCTGCCTTATAAAAAACACACACCAGTTCTGGGTTTGCTTTTCACAAGAAGCATTGCCTGATGTGAATGATGCCTCGCACAAATGAGCTCTCAGAAGACCTACGATTAAGAATTGTTGACTTGCATAAAGCTGGAAAGGGTTATAAAAGTACAGTCATGTGAAAAAATTAGGACACCCTTTGAAAGCATGTGGTTTTTTGTAACATTTTTAATAAATGGTTATTTCATCTCCGTTTCAACAATACAGAGAGATTAAAGTAATCCAACTAAACAAAGAAAACTGAAGAAAAGTCTTTTCAAGATCTTCTGTAAATGTCATTCTACAAAAATGCCTATTCTAACTGAGGAAAAAGATAGGACACCCTCACATGTATTCCCTCTTAAATTGGCTCAGATCTCACACAGGTATATCACACCAGGTGCACATAATTAGTAGATCGTTACTCTGCATGTTGAATGAGGCTTGCCCTATTTAAACCTCAGACATTTAGTTTGGTGTGCTCCTGACTGTTGAAGTGAGAGTGAGCACCATGGTGAGAGCAAAAGAGCTGTCAGAGGACTTCAGAAAAAAGATTGTAGCAGCCTATGAGTCTGGGAAGGGATTTAAAAAGATCTCAAAAGATTTTGAAATCAGCCATTCCACTGTCCGGAAGATAGTCTACAAGTGGAGGGCTTTCAAAACAACTGCCAACATGCCCAGGACTGGTCGCCCCAGCAAGTTCACCCCAAGAGCAGACCGCAAGATGCTAAAAGAGGTATCCAAAAACCCTAAAGTGTCATCTCGAGAACTACAGCAGGCTCTGGCTACTGTTGATGTAGAAGTACATGCCTCTACAATCAGAAAGAGACTGTACAAGTTTAACTTGCATGGGAGGTGTGCAAGGAGGAAACCTTTGCTTTCCAAGAGAAACATCGAGGCCAGACTGACATTTGCCAGCGATAAAGTTGACAAAGACCAGGACTTCTGGAATAATGTTCTTTGGACAGATGAGTCCAAAATTGAATTATTTGGACACAACAGCAGAGGACATGTTTGGCGTAAACCAAACACAGCATTCCAAGAAAAGAACCTCATACCAACTGTGAAGCATGGAGGTGGAAGTGTCATGGTTTGGGGCTGCTTTGCTGCAGCAGGACCTGGTCAGCTCACCATCATAGAATCCACGATGAATTCTACTGTGTATCAGAAGGTGCTTGAAGAACATGTGAGACCATCAGTTAGAAAATTAAAGCTGAAGCGGAACTGGACCATGCAACATGACAATGACCCAAAACATACTAGTAAATCAACCAAAGATTGGCTGAAAAAGAAGAAATGGAGAGTCCTGGAATGGCCAAGTCAAAGTCCAGATTTGAATCCCATTGAGATGCTGTGGGGTGACTTGAAAAGGGCTGTACGTGCAAGAAACCCCTCAAACATCTCACAGCTGAAAAAGTTCTGCATTGAGGAGTGGGGTAAAATTTCCTCAGACCGATGTCGAAGACTGGTAGATGGCTACAAGAACCGTCTCACTGCAGTTATTTCAGCCAAAGGAGGTAACACTCGCTATTAGGGGCAAGGGTGTCCTATCTTTTTCCTCAGTTAGAATAGGCATTTTTGTAGAATGACATTTACAGAAGATCTTGAAAAGACTTTTCTTCAGTTTTCTTTGTTTAGTCGGATTACTTTAATCTCTCTGTATTGTTGAAACGGAGATGAAATAACCATTTATTAAAAATGTTACAAAAAACCACATGCTTTCAAAGGGTGTCCTAATTTTTTCACATGACTGTATCTCCAAAAGCCTTGCTGTTCATCAGTCCACGGTAAGACAAATTGTTTATAAATGGAAAAAGTTCAGCACTGCTACTACTCTCCCTAGGAGTGGCCGTCCTGTAAAGATGACAGCTAAAGACTTACAAAAGTCTCTGGCACATGCTAACATCCCTGTTAGCAAATCGACGATACGTAAAACACTAAACAAGAATGGATTTCATGGTAGGATACCACAGAGGAAGTCACTGCTGTCCAAAAAAAAACATTTCTGCATGTTTACAGTTTGCACAAGAGCACCTGGATGTTCCACAGCAGTACTGGCAAAATATTCTGTGGACAGATGAAACCAAAGTTGAGTTGTTTGGAAGAAACACACAACACTATGTGGGGAGAAAAAAAGGCACAGCACACCAACATCAAAACCTCATCCAAACTTTGAAGTATGGTGGTGGGGGCATCATGGTTTGGGTCTGCTTTGCTGCGTCTGGGCCTGGACGGATAGCTATCATCGGAGGAAAAATGAATTCCCAAGTTTGTCAAGACATTTTTCAGGGGAACTTTAGGCCATCTGTCCACCAGCTGAAGCTCAACAGAAGATGGGTGTTGCAACAGGACAACGACCTAAAGCATAGAAGTAAATTAACAACAGAATGGATTAAACAGAAGAAAATACGCCTTCTGGAGTGGCCCAGTCAGAGTCCTGACCTCAACCCGATTGAGATGCTGTGGCATAACCTCAAGAAAGCGATTCACACCAGACATCCCAAGAATATTGCTGAATTGAAACAGTTCTGTAAAGAGGAATGGTCAATAATTACTCCTGACCATTGTGCACGTAGATGAAAATCAGATCACATTTTATGACCAATTTGTGCAGAAATCCATATCATTCCAAAGGGTTCACATATTTTTTCTTGCAACTGTATTTACACATATTGTTTTATATTTAAAATATATAATATATTATAATATATGTAAATATATTATGGCTAAAACATCAGTAGTAGTTTCCCACTTATTATGCATTCATATACTGTATATCAAAAGTATGATTTTATATATATATATATATATATATATATATATATGTACAAAAAAAGAGCCAAGACAGCACTCAAATATCCGTGAGAAACAGTGGGTATTTTATCAACCCATGTGGTAGCAGCAACGTTTCAGCTCACTCCATGGAGCCTTTGTCAAGCCATAATACATAGTGCAAAGTTAAGTGCTTATATAGCATACATGATTAACAAAGTGATTACATAATTATACATCAATATCCATAAAAACTGTGTTTAAAACAGTATACAAAAAATGTGTACATGATTTTATACTCAGTGGAAACAGACAAAAGATCATAAAGTGCTATGTGCCAATATTGTGTACATAAATTCATATGTTTACAATACATATCATAAGAAAACTTTCATTAATCAATATCGCATCCCAGGTGTACATGATTGTGTTAATTAAAAACAAAAAAAAATAGCTCATTTAATCAAAAGTTCTCACATGCAGGTGGAGACCTCAGGACCTGGTCGGCGTCCGAGATTTCGTATTGCGCAGTCGTAGAATACTTCTCATCCCGCGAAAATATCGTATCACATAGAGAACATAGGCGCCCACAATCAAGATGGCGACCTGGCACTAAATGTCAACTGAGCATGCTCCAGCCCATAGTAAGGTGGATGCAGTCTGCTGGTCACATGACAAAGTCACATGACCGCCATTCACACACACGGACAATCCATACAGCAATATTTATTTAATAATTACTTAGGGAAGGGAGTCAAACAATAGTATAAGTTGGGCTAGTGGCATACCGCCATTGTCACCCACTAAAGCTTGTTCCCATACCTTGTGTAACAATGATTCAGGTGATAAACTCACCATATACAGGGAGTGCAGAATTATTATATATAGTAGTCCGCTTATCTTGAGTAGTCACATACTCATTCAGGGGACATGACGTCCCCGCCAGCGGTCGCCTGTTCGGGGACAGCGTGTCCTATTGGAATTAGGGGACGCCGCCGTCGCCGTGAAACGACTTCGCATCCCAGTCCCTATCCTGAAACACTCAATCATAATATCCAATCATACGCAAACTGTATAATACCCTATGGGTGCAATGAATATAGGGACATGGCCTCCAAAGGGGTGTCAATGTGCACTGTGTCAAAGACCCCAAATTATTCAAAGAATTGTGCATGGTCTAGGCATGGCTGAGGCGTCATATGTCTCAATGTAATTACATGCATACAGCATTATAAAAAAAAACTGAAAAATTACACGTGTCCATAGCCGCCTGTCTGGTCCTGCTGTCTTATAGCTTTCAGGGAGGTAATTCATTGTTGTAAATATTTGTATATCCATCTGTATAAAAACAAAAAAATAGTAAGAATGAATAAATTAATAGAATAAATCAAATAGTTGCACAGGAACTCAGAGAACTGTTGATGCAAGCCAGAGTTGGCGGCATCATAGATGAGAAATTGTTTACCTATCTGCTCTGTGATAAACCAACAATGCCTATATTATATACCCTCCCTAAAATACATAAAAATCTGTTGGCTCCCCCTGGCCGGCCTATTATGTCCGGTAGGGGGTCTCTATTTTGCAATTCAGCTGTCTTCCTGGATAGGATTTTGCGGCCATTTGCAGTGTCTGCCAGGTCCTATATCAGGGACACTAGCGATTTTTTGTCCAAAATCAAGGACTTGAGGGTACCTGGAGGCGCCACTCTGGCTTCTTTTGACGTGTGTAGTTTATACACGTCAATTGAGCATGAGTTGGGCCTCCGGGCTGTCCAACAGTGTTTGCGTTGTACTGATTACACAGAGGAGTGTAAGGAATTTCTGCTCACATTGCTGAGATTCCTTTTATCTAGGAATAATTTTTTATTCCAAGATGAGTACTATGTCCAATGTGGCGCCCACCTATGCAAACATATATATGACTCACCTCGAGGAGTCCTTCGTCTATGGGTGCCACCACTTCAGCCATTTGCTGGGGAGGTGGGGCTATATAGATTACATTTTTCTGATATGGGTGGGCGCCACAGAGTACCTCATGGCGTTCCGCTCTTTTTTGAATGACATTGGTCCAAGTGTCAAGTTCACTTTGGTGCACTCAACAGATAAGTTACAATTTCTTGACACAGAGGTTTTTATTAGGGGACATGAGCTGATCACTGATTTATATGTGAAGCCTACGGATAAAAATACCCTATTAAGGTATGAAAGTCACCATCCACGACCTATGATTAAGTCCCTTCCTCTTAGCCAAATGCTGAGGGTAGCTAGGATTGTGGATACAGGCCCGGTTAGGGACCTGAGATTAACAGAGATGGCTACTAAATTCCGCACTAGGGGATACCCCAAGAGTCTGATTTCCGACAGTATCTGTAAAACTAAAACAAGAATGAGGAATGGAGATCCAAGGAGGCCCAAAAGTGCGGAGCCCAGGATTCCATTCATCACTGACTACAGTATCAATAGTCCTCAGGTCTCATCCATTGTCAGGAAACACTGGTCGGTTTTGGCCAGTGGGTTTGACAATATAGATGAGTTCAGGGTTCCTCCATTGTGCTCCTTCCGCAGGTGTCGTAATTTAGCTGACAAATTAGTCAAGTCTGATGTTGGGTCCTCCAGAGTCAATTGCAGCATGTATTTTGGCTCTACTCGCAAGGGCTGCTATCCGTGCTGCAATTGTGTCAATTGCCCCTATATAATAAGGGGTGAATCTTTTGTGAATCCTGCCTCTGGTAAAGTAATTAGAATTCAACAATATCTTACGTGTGATTCTACATATGCGATCTATCTGTTATCATGTCCGTGTAACCTGTGGTATGTTAGGGAAACAACTTGTGACGTTAAAACACGCCTGAACCAACATAGGTATACTATAAGAAAACAGAAGGTAGACCTACCTGTGTCCAAACATTTTAAAGATGCAGGACATTCTGAGCATGATTTGAAATTCAGAATACTGGAGCAAGTAGCTTTGTCCAGAAGGGGTGGACATAGGACTATACATTTAAAAAGAAGAGAGCTTTACTGGATCTTTGAGTTACAAACTCTCAAGCCCAGAGGCCTCAATGTGAAATTCAGGGTTATATGAATATCTCTCACCCTTTCCTTTTTCTCTTTCCCTTCCCTTTCCTTTCCCTTCCCCTCCCTTCCTTTGTTCTGATGAATTCTATCTCCTGGTCTCTCTCTCTCGTGTAGGTTTTATACATGTGCAACTATTTGATTTATTCTATTAATTTATTCATTCTTACTATTTTTTGTTTTTATACAGATGGATATACAAATATTTACAACAATGAATTACCTCCTTATAAGACAGCAGGACACGTGAAATTTTTCAGTTTTTTTATAATGCTATATACATGTAATTACATTGAGACATATGACGCCACAGCCATGACTAGACCATGCAGAATTCTTTGAATAATTTGGGGTCTTTGACAGAGTGCACATTGACACCCCTTTGGAGGCCATGTCTCTATGTTCATTGCACCCATAGGGTATTATACAGTTTGCGTATGATTGGATATTATGATTGAGTGTTTCAGGATAGGGACTGGGATGCGAAGTCGTTTCACGGCGACGGCGGCGTCCCCTAATCCCAATAGGACACGCTGTCCCCGAACAGGCGACCCCTGGCGGGGACGTCATGTCCCCTGGATGAGTATGTGACTGCTCAAGATAAGCGGACTACTATACAGGGAGTGCAGAATTATTAGGCAAATTAGTATTTTGACCACATCATCCTCTTTATGCATGTTGTCTTACTCCAAGCTGTATAGGCTCGAAAGCCTACTACCAATTAAGCATATTAGGTGATGTGCATATCTGTAATGATAAGGGGTGTGGTCTAATGACATCAACACCCTATATTAGGTGTGCATAATTATTAGGCAACTTCCTTTCCTTTGGCAAAATGGGTCAAAAGAAGGACTTGACAGGCTCAGAAAAGTCAAAAATAGTGAGATATCTTGCAGAGGGATGCAGCACTCTTAAAATTGCAAAGCTTCTGAAGCGTGATCATCGAACAATCAAGCGTTTCATTCAAAATAGTCAACAGGGTCGCAAGAAGCGTGTGGAAAAACCAAGGCGCAAAATAACTGCCCATGAACGGAGAAAAGTCAAGCGTGCAGCTGCCAAGATGCCACTTGCCACCAGTTTGGCCATATTTCAGAGCTGCAACATCACTGGAGTGCCCAAAAGCACAAGGTGTGCAATACTCAGAGACATGGCCAAGGCAAGAAAGGCTGAAAGACGACCATCACTGAACAAGACATACAAGCTGAAAGGTCAAGACTGGGCCAAGAAATATCTCAAGACTGATTTTTCTAAGGTTTTATGGACTGATGAAATGAGAGTGAGTCTTGATGGGCCAGATGGATGGGCCCGTGGCTGGATTGGTAAAGGGCAGAGAGCTCCAGTCCGACTCAGACGCCAGCAAGGTGGAGGTGGAGTACTGGTTTGGGCTGGTATCATCAAAGATGAGCTTGTGGGGCCTTTTCGGGTTGAGGATGGAGTCAAGCTCAACTCCCAGTCCTACTGCCAGTTTCTGGAAGACACCTTCTTCAAGCAGTAATACAGGAAGAAGTCTGCATCCTTCAAGAAAAACATGATTTTCATGCAGGACAATGCTCCATCACACGCGTCCAAGTACTCCACAGCGTGGCTGGCAAGAAAGGGTATAAAAGAAGAAAAGCTAATGACATGGCCTCCTTGTTCACCTGATCTGAACCCCATTGAGAACCTGTGGTCCATCATCAAATGTGAGATTTACAAGGAGGGAAAACAGTACACCTCTCTGAACAGTGTCTGGGAGGCTGTGGTTGCTGCTGCACGCAATGTTGATGGTGAACAGATCAAAACACTGACAGAATCCATGGATGGCAGGCTTTTGAGTGTCCTTGCAAAGAAAGGTGGCTATATTGGTCACTGATTTGTTTTTGTTTTGTTTTTGAATGTCAGAAATGTATATTTGTGAATGTTGAGATGTTAAATTGGTTTCACTGGTAAAAATAAATAATTGAAATGGGTATATATTTGTTTTTTGTTAAGTTGCCTAATAATTATGCACAGTAATAGTCACCTGCACACACAGATATCCCCCTAAAATATCTAAAACTAAAAACAAACTAAAAACTACTTCCTAAAATATTCAGCTTTGATATTAATGAGTTTTTTGGGTTCATTGAGAACATGGTTGTTGTTCAATAATAAAATTAATCCTCAAAAATACAACTTGCCTAATAATTCTGCACTCCCTGTATATGGTGAGTTTATCACCTGAATCATTGTTACACAAGGTATGGGAACAAGCTCTAGTGGGTGACAATGGCGGTATGCCACTAGCCCAACTTATACTATTGTTTGACTACCTTCCCTAAGTAATTATTAAAGAAATATTGCAGTATGGATTGTCCGTGTGTGCGAATGGCGGTCATGTGACTTTGTCATGTGACCGGCAGACTGCATCCACCTTACTATGGGCTGGAGCATGCTTAGTTGACACTTAGTGCCAGGTCGCCATCTTGATTGTGGGTCCTATGTTCTCTATGTGATACAATATTCTCGCGGGATGAGAAGTATTCTATGCCTGCGCAATACGAAATCTCGGACGCCGACCAGATCCTGAGGTCTCAAGCTGCATGTGAGAACTTTTGATTAAATGAGCTATTTTTTTTTGTTTTTAATTAACACAATCATGTACACCTGGGATGTGATATTGATTAATGAAAGTTTTCTTATGATATGTATTGTAAACATATGAATTTATGTACACAATATTAACACATAACACTTTATGGTCTATTGTCTGTTTCCACTGAGTATAAAATCATGTACACATTTTTTGTATACTGTTTTTAACACTGTTTTTTATGGATATTGATGTATAATTATGTAATCTCTTTGTTAATCATGTATGCTATATAAGCACTTGACTTTGCACTATGTATTATGCCTTGACAAAGGCTCCATGGAATGAGCTGAAATGTTGCTGTTATCACATGGGTTAATAAAATACCCACTGTTTCTCATGGATATTTGAGTGCTGCCTTGGCTCTTTTTTTTTTGTACATATCTAATAAGACCAGGTCCGTGGTCTTTTTCGAGGTATTGCACCAGTTTTTGTTTGTGTGCTGCTCTTCAACTTTTTTCTTATATATATATTAGTAATTACTAATTTAACCTCTATTTCTGAAGTTTGTGACAGGATTTTGACTCATAGCTCCTGCATCATAGCCCAGAACTTTAACCACTACACTATATACTGTAACTACATAGCCAGGCACTAAAAAAAAGAAAACAAAAAACATATGAGACTTCTAGACTTCTACTGTATAGGTCTCAGTAGAAGTACAGTACAGTAGAAGTCTCATATATATATATATATTTTTTTTTTTAAGTAAATGGCTATGCAGCTGTTATAGCTGAGTGGTTAAGGGACTTGTCTCTAATGCAAAAGGTCGTGAGTTCGAATCCCTGCAGAAACTTTTCTGAAATACAGGATACATTAGATTTAAATGCACTGTGGTGTCCCCAAGCAATGACATGGACATAGCTATATATGGAGTCAGAGCAGGGACTGCTAAGCCATGGACTCACACTGGGGGATTCCCTCACTGTACAGCTATCTTCTGCATAGAAATAGAGGCTAAATTAGATTTAAATACACTGGCTCGAACACACGCGGTGTTCATCTGAGCATAGCGATGCTCGCTCAACACTTATTATCAGTCTTTTTGAAGTTTTTTAAATGACTGTGGGCACAATACTTGCATTGCATGTAAATGCTTTCCCTGAAGGTGCAGTTGTTCCATGTGAAGTCTTAGAGCTGCAGCTTATAGCTGACATAGTCCATTCCATTTTGGCAGCAATATAACCTTCACACAAAATCTCAGAGGCCATGCCTCTCCTTTCAAGCATAGCCTCTGAAATATTGTGTGTCTTATGCCCCTGCTACAAGGCACCTATCCATTTGCATGGAAACCCCTTGGTACTCTGCGATCGCATTCTAACAACTTTGATTCATCTAAGGGGTTATAGCACAATTGGTAGTTTTGATGGCATTGGTTCAACTTCTGAGCCCACATCAACTCGGTGCCATAATAGTACATCACTGAAAATCTACTATCTTCTGTGACATACTGTTCTGGAGCAGTGCTGGAAGAGGTTAAACTGTGTCAAGGTTGCGTCACATTTAGCTTTCAGTTCTCTAGTGATAGTAATAAAATGTCAAATAAAAAATGTGACGTGAAATGGTGCATACTGATAAGAAAAATAAAAGAATCCATTTTCACAAAAAAACAAAACATTTTTATAGTAAAATATAAAAAATATACAGTATATGGTTTTGCCACAATCAAGGAATGAAGCTAAAATATTATTTATACTGCATGGTGAACATCATAAAAAAAAAAATAGCCATTGCAGATTTATTTTATTTTTTTAATTCCCCACACAACAAAAATGTAATAAAAGCAAATCAATAAGTTTTTATGACATCAACAAAAACTACAAATTTTCTTGCCAAAAAGACCATACCCTCATGCAGGACATAAATGTTAAAATAAAACATTATAGCTCTCATGATTGCAGGGACTTAAAACTAGTTTTTTTTTTTTTCCAAACAACATGCTTTTATTATGTAAAAGTATTAAAATAATAACAGATACGTTGATGGTTAGATAAAAGTAATGGACCCTTGGATTGCTGCATCCTAAAGCCCCAAACCTAGTCCTCAAGGAGTTAATCACATATAATAATTGTCTTTACATAGAAGGTATTATTGTACGAGACTTTATCTCAAACAAAGTATTCTGAGAAAAATATTTTAGGAATATTAACTGATGTGTGCTCCATACATATCACAATAAGTGGAACATTGATTGGTCCCCCATGTATTAAGCATCACCTGTTTTACTGATTAATGTAAACCATGCAACATCTGTGTCTCTCAATATCATCCTCATTTTTTATCTAAAACAACTGAAATGCAGATGTACAACGCAGTTTACTCATTTTGACCACACTTCGAGATTCACCACAAAATATTGGCCTACATGAATTATGAAATATTACTTGTAAATATAAGGGCTCATTTACTAAGGCCTCATGCACGCGACCATTCCGTTTTTTGCGGTCCACAAAAAACGGAAGCCGCCCGTGTGCCTTTCGCAATTTGCGGAACGGAACGGGCAGCCCATTGTAGAAATGCCTATTCTTGTCCGCAAAGCAGACAAGAATAGGACATGCTATATTTTTTTTGCGGGGCCACGGAACGGAGCATGAGGCCTAAGTTATATACAGCAATATTCTAGAGTATATCTGACGCAAATTGCGGCACAAAGGGTATTTGCACCGCATTCTTTGACTTTTCCCCACTCACGCTAGGTCCTTCTCATTTATAATTTTCTACACATGGTTTAGGCATAGAAAATGGTCTAAATCTACGCCAGCTAGGGAGTAGGCATAGATCTAGAATGGTGCTGGATGCACTGAAGTTATGTAGAGGCTAGTTACCAATAGATATCTTCTGGGAAATCTTAAGTTAAAGAGGTTGTACAGTGTGATGCTCTTCATGACCTGTCTGCCGTATAGGTCATCAATATCAGATTGGTGGCACACCCACCGTTCATCAGCTGTTTGAAGAGGTTGCATCACTCATACGAGTGCTTTGTTCTCTTCACTGTTTAGCTACATGCCATCTACTTTGTAGTTAGAATGCAGTGGAATAAAAAATTTTATTCTCCTCCAGCACGTGCACTTGGGGCAGAGGTTCCTTGTGAAGTGCTCTCTGCACTGCTTCACTTTCTGCTTTGAGTGACAGCAGTACCTTTAGTGCACTTAAACGGGTTCTCCGGGAATGATTTAAAATGGCTGCCAGCAACTTGTCCCAGAATGTGAGCAGGACTGGTTGTCTCTACTTGCAGAGCTGCCTAGGAAAATGAGGCCTCAATACACACTACACTGCCCTACAAATGGTTGGTAATGATGCAATCTTGACAATGATATGCCATCATGACTTAGCAGCCTAACAGGAAACTCACCAATGTGTAGTACACTGCCTGTCCAAAAAAAAAAGTTGCCACCAAAAAAAAGCCTTTAGCTTTAATTACGACACGCATTCGCTGTGGCATTGTTTTGCAAGCTTCTGCAATGTCACAAGATTTATTTGCATCCAGTGTTGCATTAATCTTTAACCAAGATCTTGCATTGGTGATGTTAGAGTCTGACTGCTGCGCAAAGCCTCCTCCAGCAAATCCCAAAGATTCTCAATGGGGTTAAGGTCTGGACTCTGTGGTGGCCAATCCAAGTGTGAAAATGATGTCTCATGCTCCCTAAATCACTCTTTCACAATTTGAGAACGATGAATCCTGGCATTGTCATTTTGGAATATGCCCGTGCCATCAGGGAAGAAAAAATCCATTGATGGAATAACCTGGTCATTCATTATGTTCAGGTATTCAGCTGACCTCATTCTTGGAGCACATACTGTTGATGAACCTAGACCTGACTAACTGCAGCAACCCCATTTCATAGCACTGCCCCCACAGGCTTATACAGTAGGCACTAGGCATGATGGGTGCATCACTTCATCTGCCTCTCTTCTTACCCTGATTCGCCCATCACTCTGGAACAGGGTAAATCTGGACTCATCAGACCACATGACCTACTTCCATTGCTTCAGAGTCCAATCTTTATGTTCCGTAGCAAATTGAAGCCTTTGTTTCTGCTTTGCCTCACTGATTAGTGGTTTTCTTACGACTACACAGCTGTTCAGTCCAATCCCTTGAGTTCCCTTCACATTGTGCGTGTGGAAATGCTCTTACTTTCACTATTAAACATAGCCCTGAGTTCTACTGTTGTTTTTCTTCGATTTGATTTCACCAAACATCTAAGTGATCGCCGATCACGATCATTCAGGATTTGTTTCCCGCCACATTTCTTCCTCGAATACGATGGGTCCCTACTATCCTTCCAGTTTTTAATAATGCGTTGGACAGTTCTTAACTAGAGTTGAGCGGACACCTGGATGTTCGGGTTCGACGGGTTCGTCCGAACTTCACAAAAAAGTTCAAGTTCGGGACCCGAACTTGACCCCAAACTCGAACCCCATTGAAGTCAATGGGGGCCCGAACTTTTGAGCACTAAAATGGCTGTAAAAATGTCATGGAAAGGGCTAGAGGGCTGTAAATGGCTTTAAAATGTGGTTAAGAGCATGGCAAGTGCTCTGCAAACAAAAGTGGATAGAGAAATGACTTTAAAAAACATAAAATACATCAAAATAAAAAATATTCTTGATCAAGGAGGACGAGGTCCATATGGAGTAGGAGGTTGAGGAGGCGGTGGATGTGGCGGTGTAGGTGGAAGCGTCAGTGGATGAGGAGGTAGCCTACACTGCTTTTTGGTTTTAAATTTATTTATATTTTTTTAAATTAGGGTACACCCCAAAATATTGGGAAATATAACCTGTGATAACCCCCTCCAGTCGTGCCAAACACACGTTCAGACAATACACTGGCTGCAGGGCAGGCCAGCACCTCCATGGCGTAAAGGGCAAGCTCAGGCCATGTGCCTAATTTGGAGACCCAGAAGTTGCAGGCGGCAGAACCATTAGTCAGTTCGTGCAGGCATGTGCAAACATACTGTTTATCAATAGGGATGAGCGAACCCGAACTGTATAGTTCGGGTTCGTACCGAATTTTGGGGTGTCCGTGACACCGACCCGAACATTTTCGTAAAAGTTCGGGTTCGGTGTTCGGCGCTTTCTTGGCGCTTTTTGAAAGGCTGCAAAGCAGCCAATCAACAAGCGACATACTACTTGGCCCAAAGGGCCATCACAGCCATGCCTACTATTGGCATGGCTGTGATTGGCCAGTGCACCATGTGACCCAGCCTCTATTTAAGCTGGAGTTACGTAGCGCCGCACGTCACTCTGCTATTATCAGTATAGGGAGAGGTTGCAGCTGCGACGTTAGGGCGAGATTAGGCAGATTAACTCCTCCAAAAGACTTCATTCTGTGATCGATCTGCAGCTGTGGATCATTGAAGTGCTATTATTGACTTGCTCACTTTTTTGAGGCTGCCCAGAGCGTTTTTAGATCACTTTTTTTCTGGGGTGATTGGCGGCCATTTTGTGACTTGTGGTGCGCCAGCACGAGCTATCACCAAGTGTATTTAACCATCGATAGTGTGGTTATTTTGTGCTATATCCTACATCAGCTGCAGGCTGAGCCTGTGACACCGAAGTGCATTTAACCATCAACAGTCTGGTTATTTTTTGGCCATATACTACATCAGCTGCAGGCTGAGCCTGTGTCACCCAAGTGTATTTAACCATCGATAGTGTGGTTATTTTGTGCTATATCCTACATCAGCTGCAGGCTGAGCCTGTGTCACCCAAGTGCATTTAACCATCAACAGTCTGATTATTTTTTAGCCATATACTACATCTGGTGCAGGCTGAGCCTGTGTCACCCAAGTGCATTTAACCATCAACAGTCTGATTATTTTTTGGCCATATACTACATCTGGTGCAGGCTGAGCCTGTGTCACCCAAGTGCATTTAACCATCAACAGTGTGGTTATTTTTTGGCCATATATTACATCAGGGGCAAGTTGAGCCTGTCACCCAGCGCCTAAAAAATAGACCTGACATTTCTATTCAACCAAATCTGTACTGTTTTAGCTGGTCAAGTTATTTGTATTGACCGTAAAAGCACACTTTTTTTTCTGGGTTGAAAAAGCATTCCCAAATTTGCCATTCTCAAAATAACTAGTTTCTGGTATTTGAGGCCTACTTGAAATCTATCCCAAAAAGAAAATCTTACATTGAAGGTATTGATAGTGTCATTCAGAAAAACCTAAGACACACGCTAGCGTGCTGATAGAAGTGTGATTCTGTGATTAAACCTATACCTGTCACACAGCGCAAAAAAAAAACAGGTCTCACATCTCTATTCAACCAAATCTGCACTGTTTTAGCTGGTCAAGTTATTTGTAGTGACCGTAAAAGCAGACTTTTTGTTCTGGGTTGAAAAAGCATTCCCAAATTTGCCATTCTCAAAATAACTAGTTTCTGGTATTTGAGGCCTACTTGAAATCTATCCCAAAAAGAAAATCTTACATTGAAGGTATTGATAGTGTCATTCAGAAAAACCTAAGACACACGCTAGCGTGCTGATAGAAGTGTGATTCTGTGATTAAACCTATACCTGTCACACAGCGCAAAAAAAAACAGGTCTCACATCTCTATTCAACCAAATCTGCAGTGTTTTATCTGGTCAAGTTATTTGTAGTGACCGTAAAAGCAGACTTTTTGTTCTGGGTTGAAAAAGCATTCCCAAATTTGCCATTCTCAAAATAACTAGTTTCTGGTATTTGAGGCCTACTTGAAATCTATCCCAAAAAGAAAATCTTACATTGAAGGTATTGATAGTGTCATTCAGAAAAACCTAAGACACACGCTAGCGTGCTGATAGAAGTGTGATTCTGTGATTAAACCTATACCTGTCACACAGCGCAAAAAAAAACAGGTCTAACATCTCTATTCAACCAAATCTGCAGTGTTTTAGCTGGTCAAGTTATTTGTAGTGACCGTAAAAGCAGACTTTTTTTTCTGGGTTGAAAAAGCATTCCCAAATTTGCCATTCTGAAAATAACTAGTTTCTGGTATTTGAGGCCTACTTGAAATCTATCCCAAAAAGAAAATCTTACATTGAAGGTATTGATAGTGTCATTCAGAAAAACCTAAGACACACGCTAGCGTGCTGATAGAAGTGTGATTCTGTGATTAAACCTATACCTGTCACACAGCGCAAAAAAAAACAGGTCTCACATCTCTATTCAACCAAATCTGCAGTGTTTTATCTGGTCAAGTTATTTGTAGTGACCGTAAAAGCAGACTTTTTGTTCTGGGTTGAAAAAGCATTCCCAAATTTGCCATTCTCAAAATAACTAGTTTCTGGTATTTGAGGCCTACTTGAAATCTATCCCAAAAAGAAAATCTTACATTGAAGGTATTGATAGTGTCATTCAGAAAAACCTAAGACACACGCTAGCGTGCGGATAAAAGTGTGAATCTTTGATTAAACCTATACCTGTCACACAGCGCAAAAAAAAACAGGTCTCACATCTCTATTCAACCAAATCTGCAGTGTTTTATCTGGTCAAGTTATTTGTAGTGACCGTAAAAGCAGACTTTTTGTTCTGGGTTGAAAAAGCATTCCCAAATTTGCCATTCTCAAAATTGTGGTGAACGGGAACAATGAGGAAAACATCTAATAAGGGACGCGGACGTGGACATGGTCATGGTGGTGTTAGTGGACCCTCTGGTGCTGGGAGAGGACGTGGCCATTCTGCCACAGCCACACGTCCTAGTGAACCAACTACCTCAGGTCCCAGTAGCCAGCAGAATTTACAGCGATATTTGTTGGGGCCCAATGCCGTTCTAAGGATGGTAAGGCCTGAGCAGGTACTGGCATTAGTCAATTGGGTGGCCGACAGTGGATCCAGCACGTTCACATTATCTCCCACCCAGTCTTCTGCAGAAAGCGCACAGATGGCGCATGCAAACCAAGCCCATCGGTCTGTCACATCACCCCCATGCATATCAGGGAAACTGTCTGAGCCTCAAGTTATGCAGCAGTCTCTTATGCTGTTTGAAGACTCTGCTGGCAGGGTTTCCCAAGGGCATCCACCTAGCCCTTCCCCAGGGGTGGAAGAGATAGAATGCACTAACGCACAACCACTTATTTTTCCTGATGATGAGGACATGGGAATACCACCTCAGCACGTCTCTGATGATGACGAAACACAGGTGCCAACTGCTGCGTCTTTCTGCAGTGTGCAGACTGAACAGGAGGTCAGGGATCAAGACTGAGTGGAAGACGATGCAGGGGACGATGAGGTCCTAGACCCCACATGGAATGAAGGTCGTGCCACTGACTTTCACAGTTCGGAGGAAGAGGCAGTGGTGAGACCGAGCCAACAGCGTAGCAAAAGAGGGAGCAGTGGGCAAAATCAGAACACCCGCCGCCAAGAGACTCCGCCTGCTACTGACCGCCGCCATCTGGGACCGAGCACCCCAAAGGCAGCTTCAAGGAGTTCCCTGGCATGGCACTTCTTCAAACAAAGTGCTGACGACAAGACCCGAGTGGTTTGCACGCTGTGCCATCAGAGCCTGAAGCGAGGCATTAACGTTCTGAACCTTAGCACAACCTGCATGACCAGGCACCTGCATGCAAAGCATGAACTGCAGTGAAGTAAACACCTTAAAAACAAGGAAGTCACTCAGGCTCCCCCTGCTACCTCTTCTGCTGCTGCCGCCTCGGCCTCTTCTGCTGCCGCCGCCTCGGCCTCTTCCTCCGCCTCTGGAGAAACGTTGGCACCTGCCGCCCAGCAAACATGGGATGTACCACCAACACCACCACCTGCGTCACCAAGCATCTCAACCATGTCACAAGGCAGCGTTCAGCTCTCCATCTCACAAACATTTGAGATAAAGCGTAAATTCCCACGTTTCACAGGGGAACCAGTGGAAGCCCAAGGCGAAGGCAGAGGAGGAGCAAGAGGTCGCCAACGCAGCTGTGTCACGGCCAGCTCCTCTGAGGGCAGGGTTAGCATGGCAGAGATGTGGAAAAGTTTTGTCACCACGCCACAACTAACTGCACCACCACCTGATACGGAACGTGTTAGCAGGAGGCAACATTTCACCAACATGGTGGAACAGTACCTGTGCACACCCCTCCACGTACTGACTGATGGTTCGGCCCCATTCAACTTCTGGGTCTCCAAATTATCCACGTGGCCAGAGCTAGTCTTTTATGCCTTGGAGGTGCTGGCCTGCCCGGCGGCCAGCGTTTTGTCTGAACGTGTATTCAGCACGGCAGGGGGCGTCATTACAGACAAACGCAGCCACCTGTCTACAGCCAATGTGGACAAGCTGACGTTCATAAAAATGAACCAGGCATGGATCCCACAGGACCTGTCCATCCCTTGTGCAGATTAGACATTAACTACCTCCCCTTAACAATATATTATTGTACTCCAGGGCACTTCCTCATTCAATCCTATTTTTAATTTCATTTTACCATTATATTGCGGGGCAACCCAAAGTTGAATGAACCTCTCCTCTGTCTGGGTGCCGGGGCCTAAATGTGTGACAGTGGCCTGTTCCAGTGGTGGGTGACGTGAAGCCTGATTCTCTGCTATGACATGAAGACAGATTCTGCGCTGACATAAGGCCAGATTCTCTGTTACGGGACCTCTCTCCTCTGCCTGGGTGCCTGGGCCTAAATGTGTGACAGTGGCCTGTTCCAGTGGTGGCTGACGTGAAGCCTGATTCTCTGCTATGACATGAAGACAGATTTTGCGCTGACATAAGGCCAGATTCTCTGTTACGGGACCTCTCTCCTCTGCCTGGGCCTAAATGTGTGACAGTGGCCTGTTCCAGTGGTGGGTGACGTGAAGCCTGATTCTCTGCTATGACATGAAGACAGATTCTGCGCTGACATAAGGCCAGATTCTCTGTTACGGGACCTCTCTCCTCTGCCTGGGTGCCTGAGCCTAAATGTGTGACAGTGGCCTGTTCCAGTGGTGGCTGACGTGAAGCCTGATTCTCTGCTATGACATGAAGACAGATTCTGCGCTGACATAAGGCCAGATTCTCTGTTACGGGACTTCTCTCTTCTGCCTGGGCCTAAATGTGTGACAGTGGCCTGTTCCAGTGGTGGGTGACGTGAAGCCTGATTCTCTGCTATGACATGAAGACAGATTCTGCGCTGACATAAGGCCAGATTCTCTGTTACGGGACCTCTCTCCTCTGCCTTGGTGCCTGGGCCTAAATATGTGACAGTGGCCTGTTCCAGTGGTGGGTGACGTGAAGCCTGATTCTCTGCTATGACATGAAGACAGATTCTGCGCTGACATAAGGCCAGATTCTCTGTTACGGGACCTCTCTCCTCTGCCTGGGTGCCTGGGCCTAAATATGTGACAGTGGCCTGTTCCAGTGGTGGGTGATGTGAAGCCTGATTCTCTGCTATGACATGAAGACAGATTCTGCGCTGACATAAGGCCAGATTCTCTGTTACAGGACCTCTCTCCTCTGCCTGGGTGCCTGGGCCTAAATGTGTGACAGTGGCCTGTTCCAGTGGTGGGTGATGTGAAGCCTGATTCTCTGCTATGACATGAAGACAGATTCTGCGCTGACATAAGGCCAGATTCTCTGTTACGGGACCTCTCTCCTCTGCCTTGGTGCCTGGGCCTAAATATGTGACAGTGGCCTGTTCCAGTGGTGGGTGACGTGAAGCCTGATTCTCTGCAATGACATGAAGACAGATTCTGCGCTGACATAAGGCCAGATTCTCTGTTACGGGACTTCTCTCTTCTGCCTGGGCCTAAATGTGTGACAGTGGCCTGTTCCAGTGGTGGGTGACGTGAAGCCTGATTCTCTGCTATGACATGAAGACAGATTCTGCGCTGACATAAGGCCATATTCTCTGTTACGGGACCTCTCTCCTCTGCCTTGGTGCCTGGGCCTAAATATGTGACAGTGGCCTGTTCCAGTGGTGGGTGACGTGAAGCCTGATTCTCTGCTATGACATGAAGACAGATTCTGAGCTGACATAAGGCCAGATTCTCTGTTACAGGACCTCTCTCCTCTGCCTGGGTGCCTGGGCCTAAATGTGTGACAGTGGCCTGTTCCAGTGGTGGGTGACGTGAAGCCTGATTCTCTGCTATGACATGAAGACAGATTCTGCGCTGACATAAGGCCAGATTCTCTGTTACGGGACCTCTCCCCTCTGCCTTGGTGCCTGGGCCTAAATATGTGACAGTGGCCTGTTCCAGTGGTGGGTGACGTGAAGCCTGATTCTCTGCTATGACATGAAGACAGATTCTGCGCTGACATAAGGCCAGATTTTCTGTTACAGGACCTCTCTCCTCTGCCTGGGTTCCTGGGCCTAAATGTGTGACAGTGGCCTGTTCCAGTGGTGGGTGACGTGAAGCCTGATTCTCTGCTATGACATGAAGACAGATTCTGCGCTGACATAAGGCCAGATTCTCTGTTACGGGACCGCTCTCCTCTGTCTGGGTGCCGGGGCCTAAATATGTGACAGTGGCCTGTTTCAGTGGTGGGTGACGTGAAGCCTGATTCTCTGCTATGACATGAAGACAGATTCTGCGCTGACATAAGGCCAGATTCTCTGTTACAGGACCTCTCTCCTCTGCCTGGGTGCCTGGGCCTAAATGTGTGACAGTGGCCTGTTCCAGTGGTGGGTGACGTGAAGCCTGATTCTCTGCTATGACATGAAGACAGATTCTGCGCTGACATAAGGCCAGATTCTCTGTTACGGGACCTCTCCCCTCTGCCTTGGTGCCTGGGCCTAAATATGTGACAGTGGCCTGTTCCAGTGGTGGGTGACGTGAAGCCTGATTCTCTGCTATGACATGAAGACAGATTCTGCGCTGACATAAGGCCAGATTTTCTGTTACAGGACCTCTCTCCTCTGCCTGGGTGCCTGGGCCTAAATGTGTGACAGTGGCCTGTTCCAGTGGTGGGTGACGTGAAGCCTGATTCTCTGCTATGACATGAAGACAGATTCTGCGCTGACATGAAGACAGATTCTGTGCTGACATAAGGCCAGATTCTCTGTTACGGGACTTCTCTCTTCTGCCTGGGCCTAAATGTGTGACAGTGGCCTGTTCCAGTGGTGGCTGACGTGAAGCCTGATTCTCTGCTATGACATGAAGACAGATTCTGCGCTGACATAAGGCCAGATTCTCTGTTACGGGACCTCTCTCCTCTGCCTGGGTGCCTGGGCCTAAATGTGTGACAGTGGCCTGTTCCAGTGGTGGGTGACGTGAAGCCTGATTCTCTGCTATGACATGAAGACAGATTCTGCGCTGACATAAGGCCAGATTCTCTGTTACGGGACCTCTCTTCTCTGCCTGGGCCTAAATGTGTGACAGTGGCCTGTTCCAGTGGTGGGTGACGTGAAGCCTGATTCTCTGCTATAACATGAAGACAGATTCTGTGCTGACATAAGGCCAGATTCTCTGTTACGGGACCTCTCTCCTCTGCCTGGGTGCCTGGGCCTAAATGTGTGACAGTGGCCTGTTCCAGTGGTGGGTGACGTGAAGCCTGATTCTCTGCTATGACATGAAGACAGATTCTGCGCTGACATAAGGCCAGATTCTCTGTTACGGGACCGCTCTCATCTGTCTGGGTGCCGGGGCCTAAATATGTGACAGTGGCCTGTTTCAGTGGTGGGTGACGTGAAGCCTGATTCTCTGCTATGACATGAAGACAGATTCTGCGCTGACATAAGGCCAGATTCTCTGTTACGGGACCTCTCTCCTCTGCCTTGGTGCCTGGGCCTAAATATGTGACAGTGGCCTGTTCCAGTGGTGGGTGACGTGAAGCCTGATTCTCTGCTATGACATGAAGACAGATTCTGCGCTGACATAAGGCCAGATTCTCTGTTAAATGTGTGACAGTGGCCTGTTCCAGTGGTGGGTGACGTGAAGCCTGATTCTCTGCTATGACATGAAGACAGATTCTGTGCTGACATAAGGCCAGATTCTCTATTACGGGCTCTCTCTTCTCTGCCTGGGTGCCTGGGCCTAAATGTGTGACAGTGGCCTGTTCCAGTGGTGGGTGACGTGAAGCCTGATTCTCTGCTATGACATGAAGACAGATTCTGCGCTGACATAAGGCCAGATTCTCTGTTACGGGACCGCTCTCCTCTGTCTGGGTGCCGGGGCCTAAATATGTGACAGTGGCCTGTTTCAGTGGTGGGTGACATGAAGCCTGATTCTCTGCTATGACATGAAGACTGATTCTGCGCTGACATAAGGCCAGATTCTCTGTTACGGGACCGCTCTCCTCTGTCTGGGTGCCGGGGCCTAAATATGTGACAGTGGCCCCTTCCAGTGGTGGGTGACATGAAGCCAGATTCTCTGCTATGGCATGAAGAGACTGATTCTCTGCTGACATGAAGCCAGATTCTTTGCTATGGCATGAAGAGACTGATTCTCTGCTGACGTGAAGCCAGATTCTCTGCTATGGGGCCTCTTTCCAATTGATATTGGGTCATTTTTATTTTTTTTATTTTTATTTTCTCTGTTACGGTACCACTCTCCTCTGTCTGGGTGCCGGGGCCTAAATATGTGACAGTGGCCTGTTTCAGTGGTGGGTGACATGAAGCCTGATTCTCTGCTATGACATGAAGACTGATTCTGCGCTGACATAAGGCCAGATTTTCTGTTACAGGACCTCTCTCCTCTGCCTGGGTGCCTGGGCCTAAATGTGTGACAGTGGCCTGTTCCAGTGGTGGGTGACGTGAAGCCTGATTCTCTGCTATGACATGAAGACAGATTCTGCGCTGACATAAGGCCAGATTCTCTGTTAAATGTGTGACAGTGGCCTGTTCCAGTGGTGGGTGACGTGAAGCCTGATTCTCTGCTATGACATGAAGACAGATTCTGTGCTGACATAAGGCCAGATTCTCTATTACGGGCTCTCTCTTCTCTGCCTGGGTGCCTGGGCCTAAATGTGTGACAGTGGCCTGTTCCAGTGGTGGGTGACGTGAAGCCTGATTCTCTGCTATGACATGAAGACAGATTCTGCGCTGACATAAGGCCAGATTCTCTGTTACGGGACCGCTCTCCTCTGTCTGGGTGCCGGGGCCTAAATATGTGACAGTGGCCTGTTTCAGTGGTGGGTGACATGAAGCCTGATTCTCTGCTATGACATGAAGACTGATTCTGCGCTGACATAAGGCCAGATTCTCTGTTACGGGACCGCTCTCCTCTGTCTGGGTGCCGGGGCCTAAATATGTGACAGTGGCCCCTTCCAGTGGTGGGTGACATGAAGCCAGATTCTCTGCTATAGCATGAAGAGACTGATTCTCTGCTGACATGAAGCCAGATTCTTTGCTATGGCATGAAGAGACTGATTCTCTGCTGACGTGAAGCCAGATTCTCTGCTATGGGGCCTCTTTCCAATTGATATTGGGTCATTTTTATTTTTTTTATTTTTATTTTCTCTGTTACGGTACCACTCTCCTCTGTCTGGGTGCCGGGGCCTAAATATGTGACAGTGGCCTGTTTCAGTGGTGGGTGACATGAAGCCTGATTCTCTGCTATGACATGAAGACTGATTCTGCGCTGACATAAGGCCAGATTTTCTGTTACAGGACCTCTCTCCTCTGCCTGGGTGCCTGGGCCTAAATGTGTGACAGTGGCCTGTTCCAGTGGTGGGTGATGTGAAGCCTGATTCTCTGCTATGACATGAAGACAGATTCTGCGCTGACATAAGGCCAGATTCTCTGTTACGGGACTTCTCTCTTCTGCCTGGGCCTAAATGTGTGACAGTGGCCTGTTCCAGTGGTGGGTGACGTGAAGCCTGATTCTCTGCTATGACATGAAGACAGATTCTGCGCTGACATAAGGCCAGATTCTCTGTTACGGGACCTCTCTCCTCTGCCTGGGTGCCTGGGCCTAAATGTGTGACAGTGGCCTGTTCCAGTGGTGGGTGACGTGAAGCCTGATTCTCTGCTATGACATGAAGACAGATTCTGCGCTGACATAAGGCCAGATTCTCTGTTACGGGACCTCTCTCCTCTGCCTTGGTGCCTGGGCCTAAATATGTGACAGAGGCCTGTTCCAGTGGTGGGTGACGTGAAGCCTGATTCTCTGCTATGACATGAAGACAGATTCTGCGCTGACATAAGGCCAGATTCTCTGTTACGGGACCTCTCTTCTCTGCCTGGGCCTAAATGTGTGACAGTGGCCTGTTCCAGTGGTGGGTGACGTGAAGCCTGATTCTCTGCTATAACATGAAGACAGATTCTGTGCTGACATAAGGCCAGATTCTCTGTTACGGGACCTCTCTCCTCTGCCTGGGTGCCTGGGCCTAAATGTGTGACAGTGGCCTGTTCCAGTGGTGGGTGACGTGAAGCCTGATTCTCTGCTATGACATGAAGACAGATTCTGCGCTGACATAAGGCCAGATTCTCTGTTACGGGACCGCTCTCCTCTGTCTGGGTGCCGGGGCCTAAATATGTGACAGTGGCCTGTTTCAGTGGTGGGTGACGTGAAGCCTGATTCTCTGCTATGACATGAAGACAGATTCTGCGCTGACATAAGGCCAGATTCTCTGTTACGGGACCTCTCTCCTCTTCCTTGGTGCCTGGGCCTAAATATGTGACAGTGGCCTGTTCCAGTGGTGGGTGACGTGAAGCCTGATTCTCTGCTATGACATGAAGACAGATTCTGCGCTGACATAAGGCCAGATTCTCTGTTACGGGACCTCTCTCCTCTGCCTGGGTGCCTGGGCCTAAATGTGTGACAGTGGCCTGTTCCAGTGGTGGGTGACGTGAAGCCTGATTCTCTGCTATGACATGAAGACAGATTCTGTGCTGACATAAGGCCAGATTCTCTATTACGGGCTCTCTCTTCTCTGCCTGGGTGCCTGGGCCTAAATGTGTGACAGTGGCCTGTTCCAGTGGTGGGTGACGTGAAGCCTGATTCTCTGCTATGACATGAAGACAGATTCTGCACTGACATAAGGCCAGATTCTCTGTTACGGGACCGCTCTCCTCTGTCTGGGTGCCGGGGCCTAAATATGTGACAGTGGCCTGTTTCAGTGGTGGGTGACATGAAGCCTGATTCTCTGCTATGACATGAAGACTGATTCTGCGCTGACATAAGGCCAGATTCTCTGTTACGGGACCGCTCTCCTCTGTCTGGGTGCCGGGGCCTAAATATGTGACAGTGGCCTCTTCCAGTGGTGGGTGACATGAAGCCAGATTCTCTGCTATGGCATGAAGAGACTGATTCTCTGCTGACATGAAGCCAGATTCTTTGCTATGGCATGAAGAGACTGATTCTCTGCTGACGTGAAGCCAGATTCTCTGCTATGGGGCCTCTTTCCAATTAATATTGGGTCATTTTTATTTTTTTTATTTTTATTTTAATTAATTTCCCTATCCACATTTGTTTGCAGGGGATTTACCTACATGTTGCTGCCTTTTGCAGCCCTCTAGCTCTTTCCTGGGCTGTTTTACAGCCTTTTTAGTGCCCAAAAGTTCGGGTCCCCATTGACTTCAATGGGGTTCGGGTTCGGGACGAAGTTCGGTTCGGGTTCGGATCCCGAACCCGAACATTTCCGGGAAGTTCGGCCGAACTTCTCGAACCCGAACATCCAGGTGTTCGCTCAACTCTATTTATCAACTTTCGATGTTCTTTTCTGCAGCTACCATGTTGATCACGGTTAGCGGCGAATCAGGGTTCCATGCCAGAGAGGGAGCAGGAGAAAGAGAGACCACATCCAAGGGAGATCAATGGATGAAATTTAATTGTGATCGAGCGGAAATGTGGGACAAATTAGCAGAAGCAGAAGAATTGAAGGAAAGGAGGGGGAGCGCGGCAATTACCCTCTCCAGACTCGGGGAGGTAGTGAAGATAAATAACAACACAGGACTCTTAAGATGCCCTGTTATTTTAATGATTAATTAAAAATTACAGGGAATGTCACTGCGGTATTTTTGATTAGGAAACGTTAGACAGGAGAGCCCCTGCTGCCGCTTTGTTGACTCTAGATAACTTCTGCCTGATCGCACGTCCCTGTGACCTCAACTTTCAATGTTCTTTTCTGAGCCTACCACGTTGATCATGGTTATCGGCGAATCAGGGTTCCACGCCGGAGAGGGAGCGTGAGAAAGAGAGACCACATCCAAGTGAGATAAATGGATGAAATTAAATTTTCATTGACCGGAAATTTGGGAAAAGTTATTAAAGCAGAAGGATCGAAGGAAAGGGCCAATTAAAGATGAATTTTAGAAATTTAAGTCCCTGTCACCTATGCAGAGCAGGGGTTTCTATCCAGCAATATTGGTAAAATGTCACCTGACAATATAACAGATGATTTTTTGAAATGTATGTTTCTGTCACCTATGCAGAGGTGCCCCCGTGATGTCCACCATCCATTTGGATATCTTCTCTATTAACTTTTGATGTTCTTTTCTGAGCCTACCATGTTGATCACGGTAATCGGCGAATCAGGTTTCCACGCCGGAGAGGGAGCATGAGAAAGAGAGACCACATCCAAGGGAGATAAATGGATGAAATTAAATTTTGATCAACCGGAAATATGGGAAAAGTTTTTAAAGCAGAATGATCGAAGGAAAGGGCCAATTAATGATGAATTTTTGAAATTTAAGTCCCTGTCACCTATGCAGAGCAGGGGTTTCTATCCGGCAATATTGGTAAAATGTCACCTGACAATGTAACATATGATTTTTTGAAATGTATGTTCCTGTCACCTATGCAGAGTAGGGGTTTTTCATCGCCAGAAATTGGTTAATGTCACCCACCAATGGAACAGATTATTTTTAACAATTTTGGTCCCTGTCACCTATGCAGAGCAGGGGTTTATTCACGTCCAAAATCGTAAAATGTCAACCCAAGAATGTACCAGAAAAATTTGTGAAATTTATTAACCTGTCTACGTGGTAGAGCAGGGGTCTATCACAGCCAAAAATTGTTTAATGTCACCCAAAAATGTAAAAGAATAATTAGTGAAATTTATTAAACTGTCAACTAGGTAGATTAGGGGTATATCACAGCCAAAAATTTGTTAATTTCACCCGAAAATGTAACAAACAAATAAGTTAGTTTTTTTTTACCTGACTACTAGGTATAGCAGTGGTATATCACACCCAAAAATTGCTAAATTTCACCCTAAAATGTAACAGACAAATTAGTGAAATGACAAAATAAAATACGCACAAAAAAAAACTTGATTTATGAGGTGGAGGTCCATATGAAGTAGGAGATTGAGGAGGCGGTGGATGTAGCGGTGTAGGTGGAAGCAGCGGTGGAGGAGGACAAGGTATCCAACACTGATTTTTGGTTTTATTTTTTTTAATTAGGGTACACTCCAAAAGAGTGTTAAATATATCAAAATACAAGAATTAGCAATTGCGCTGTAGTTTAACAATGGCTGGTTAAGGCCGGTATACATATCTATTCTGCACAAGGTACGGATGAGTCCTGTGGGATTCATGCCTGGTTCATTTGAATGAGCGTGAGCTTGTCCACATTGGCTGTGGACAGGCGGCTGCGCTTGTCTTTGATAACGCTCCCTGCCGTGCTAAAAACACGTTCAGATAATACACTGGCTGCAGGGCAGGCCAGCACCTCCAAGGTTTAAAGGGCAAGCTCAGGCCATTTGCCCAATTTGGAGACCCATAAGTTGAAGGGGGCAGACCCGTCATTCAGTACGTGTAGGCGTGTGCACACATACTTCTCCATCATGTTGGTGAAATACTGCCTTCTGCTAAGACGTTCCATATCAGCTGGTGGTGCTGGTTGTTGTGGCATGCTGACAAAGCTTTTCCACATTTCGGCCATGCTAACCCTGGCTTCTGAGCTGCTGGCGGTGCCCCAGCTGCGTTGGTGACCTCATCCTCTGCCTTCGCCTTGTGCTTCCACTGTGCCCCGCTGTCAGGTGGGAATGCCACCAGCAGCCCGTCTACCAGCATGCGCTTTCTACTCTCGCATCTTACGATCACGCTCCAGTGATGGAATTAAGGACGGTACATTGTCCTTGTAATGGGGATCCAGCAGCGTGACCACACAGTAATCAGCACAAGTTAGAATGTGGCCAACTTGGCGGTCGTTGCGGAGACACTGCAACATGTAATCGCTCATGTGTGCCAGGCTGCCCAGAGGAAATGCAAGCTGTCCTCTGTTGGAGGTGTATCGTCTGTGTCCTCTGTATCCCCCCAGCCATGAACCAATGATGCGCATGAGCTGGTTTGGGTGCCACCCTGCTGTGAACACGGTTCCTCCTCCTCCATCTCCTCCTCATCCTCCACCTCGTCATCCTCCAGAACTGTGCCCTGGCTGGACATTTGTGTACCTGGTGTATGTTGGTGCAGGAACCCACCCTCGGAGCAAACTTGTGAATGACTGGCCTGAAACCCTTGTAAATGATTCTTCTTCCTCATCCTCCTCCTGTGCAACATCCTCTTCCATCATCAAAAGCAGTGTTTTTTCAAGGAGGCATAGAAGTGGGATAATAACGCTGAGAACGGCGTTATCGGCACTCGAGTACTCGAAACAGCGCAACAAGAAACACAGGTCTCGCATGGAGGCCCTGTCATTGGTGGTGAAGTGGTGCTGTTCCACAGAGCGACTCACCCGTGCGTGCTGCAGCTGAAACCCCACTATCGCCTGCTGCAGCTCGCACATTCTGGCCAGCATGTGCAAGGTGGAGTTCCACCTTGTGGGCACGTCACATATGAGGCGGTGGGCGGGAAGGCCGAAGTTACGCTGCAGCGCTGACAGGCGAGCAACAGCAGGGTGAGAACGCCGAAAGCGTGCACAGACAGCCCGCACTTTATGCAGCAGCTCTGACATATCGGGGTAATTTTTAAGGAATCTCTGAACCACCAAAATCAGCACATGCGCCAGGCAAGGGATGTGCATCAAACCAGCTAGTCCCAGAGCTGCTACGAGATTTCTCCCATTATCACACACCACAAACCACTCATCGGTCTGTTGTTCAAGGCCCGTCCACAGTACCTGCGCGGTGTGGGGTTTGTCCCCCAAACAGATAAGTTTTAAAACTGCGATGACATGCTGCGATGGTCCTCCCATGTACTCATCTTGAAACATAAGTGGTTGGGCATCGGTGCACTCAATCTCTTTCACTTCTGGGGCAGGGCTAGGTGGATGGCCCTGGGAAACCCTGCTAACAGAATCATCAAAAAGCAGAAGAGACTGCTGCATGACTTGGGGCTCAGACTGCTTGGCTGATTTGCAAGGGGGTGAGGTGAAAGACTGATGGACATCGGCTGCAGATGCCAACTCAGATCTTTCTGCAGGAGACTGGGTGGGAGACAATGTGAAGGAACTGGAGGCACTGTCAGCAACCCAATCTACTATCGCCTGCACTTGTTCTGGCCTCACTATTTGTAGAACCGCATTAGGCCCGACCAAATATCACTGCAGGTTCTGTCGCCTACTCGCACCTGAGGAAGGTGTTTCACTTGTGTGTGTAGCAGCACCACGACGGGGTCCACGTCCTTTATTTGACGCTCCCCTCATATTTCTCAAATTTTGGATCTTGCCCTAAATTGGTGTTTTTTTAATAGCAGAATAGAACCACAGTATCTAAAGGGTGTATCTCACACGTACAGATGTAGACTAGGCCGCAATTAAAGATTTTTACTCAAAATGAATGTTTTTCTGATAGCAGAATTGAACCACAGTATCTAAATGGTGTATCTCACACTTACAGATGCACACTAGGCCGCAATTAAAGATTTTTGCCCAAAATGGGTGTTTTATTAATAGCAGAATAGAACCACAGTATCTAAAGGGTCTATCTTACATGTACAGATCCAGACTAGGCCGCAATTAAAGATTTTTGCCCAAAATGGCTGTTTTTCAAATTACAGAATAGAACCACAGTATCTAATGTGTGTATCTCACACGTACAGATGTAGACTAGGCCGCAATTAAAGATTTTTGCCCAAAAGGGGTGTTTTATTAATAGCAGAATAGAACCACAGTATCTAAATGGTTGTAACTCACAATGACATATGCAGCAAAGGCTGCAAAATTAAGTTTTTTGTCCAAAATTGCTGTTTTATCAATAACAGAATAGAACCATAGTATCTAAAGTGTGTATCTCACACGTACAAATCCAGACTAGGCCCCAATTAAAGATTTTTGCAAAAAATTTGTGTGTTTCTAATAGCAGAATAGAACCACAGTATCTAAAGTGTGTATGTCACACATACAGATCTAGACTAGGCCGCAATTAAATTTTTTTGCCCAAAATGGCTGATTTTCAAATAACAGAATAGAACCACAGTATCTAAAGTGTGTATATCACACGTACAGATGCAGACTAGGCCGTAATTAAAGATTTTTGCCCAAAATGGGTGTTTTATTAATAGCAGAATAGAACCACAGCATGTAAAGGGTGTATCTCGCACGTACAGATCCAGACTAGGCCGCAATTAAAGATTTTTGCACAAAATTTGTGTTTTTCTAATAGCTAAATAGAACCACAGTATCTAAAGTGTGTATCTCACACGTGCAGATGCAGACTAGGCCGCAATTAAAGATTTTTGCCCAAAATTCGTGTTTTTCTAATAGCAGAATAGAACCACAGTATCTAAATTGTGTGTATCTCACACGTACAGATGTAGACTAGGCCGCAATAAAATATTTTTGCCCAAAAGGGGTGTTTTATTAATAGCAGAATAGAACCACAGTATCTAAAGTGTGTATGTCACATGTACAGATGTAGACTAGGCGGAAATTTAAGTTTTTTGCCCAAAATGGCTGTTTTTCAAATAACAGAATAGAACCACAGTATCTAAAGTGTGTATCTCAAACGTACAGATCCAGACTAGGCCCCAAGTAAAGATTTTTGCCCAAAATTAGTGTTTTTCTAATAGCAGAATAGAACCACGGTATCTAAAGTGTGTATCTCACACATACAAATGTAGACTAGGCCGCAATTAAAGATTTTTGCCCAAAATGGGTGTTTTACTAATATGTCTGTGAATGTTCTCATTTATCACTGAGGCACACTGAGGCAACAACTGGTTCACCCAAAAGACCCAACGCCTAAACACAAGATGGACAACATTGTGTACACAGTCCAGTGCAATGAGGAATGCTCAGAACTGTATATCGGCGAAACAAAACAACAACTACATCAGCGTATGGCTCAGCATAGAAGAGCCAAAACCTCTGGTCAAGATTCAGCCGTGTACTTACATCTAAAAGAAACAGGTCACACCTTTGAAGACAGTCAAGTACGTATTTTGGATAAGGAGGCCGATTGGTACAAACGAGGTGTGAAGGAGGCCATCTACGTAAAAATGGAGAAGCCAAGCTTGAATAGAGGCGGGGGGGGGGGGGGGGTTAGACATCTATTTTCTGCCACATACAATGCTGTCTTGCTGTCTTGACACCTTTTTCTGGGAGGTCATTATCACCTACTGACTCCAATTAGGTTAATGGAATCAACACCTTTGACCCCATGCTGGGTATAATGACCTCTGACCCCATGCTGGGTATAATTACCAGATGTTGATTCAGTTACATATTTAATCCCAGAGAATTCTTGTACAGTCACTCAGAATTGAGAAAGCTCGTTGGAAGAACGAGTGAAACGTTTTCAAGAAATCTACAGTAAGTCCAGTTGCCTTGATTTATTCTTTACAGATATGTTTTACTAATAGCAGAATAGAACCACGGCATCTAAAGGGTGTATCTCACAATGACATATGCAGCAAAGGCTGCAAAATTAAGTTTTTTTGCCCAAAATTATAGCTGTATTTCTAGCTTTAATTGCACACTGACTAATGTGACAGAGGCCCAAAATTAAGGTTATTACCAAGAATTTGGTGTTTTTTCAAAGCCAGAAAATTATAGAAGCATTTCAAACTTGTTTTTAACAATCACAGATGCAGCAAGGGCTGCAAAATTATGTTTTTTGCCCAAAATGTTTTTTTTTTTATAACAGAATATGACAGCATTATATAACGCTTGAATTTCACACGTGCAGATGCAGCAAGGGCTGTAAAATTGTCTATATATGCACAAAAACTGTGTTTTTTAAAACCCAGAAAATTATAGCTGTATTTCTAGTTTAAATTGCACACTGACTAATGCGGCAGAGGCCCAAAATAAAGGTTATTGCCAAAAATGGGTGTTTTTTAAAAGCCAGAAAATTATTGAAGTATTTCAAACTTATTTTTAACAATCACAGATGCAGCAAAGGCTGCAAAATTATGTTTTTTGCCCAAAATTGGTGTTTTTTTAATCCCTTAGTGACCAAGCCTGTTTGGGCCTTTATGACCAAGCGTTTTTCTTCCTTTTTTCATGGTCTCGTTCCAAGAGCTATAACTTTTGTATTTTTTCGTCTATATAGCTTTATGAGGGCTTGTTTTTTACGGGACAAGTTGTAGTTTTTAATGGCGCCATTTTGGGGTACACATAACTTTCTGATTAACTTTTATTAACTCTTTCTGGGAGGGAGATGGGGAAAAATAGCAATACTGCCACTGCGTTTTTACATTATAAATTTTATGGTGTTCATTTTTCGGTACAAATAACATAATATCTTTATTCTCTGGGTCAGTACGATTACAGTGATACTAAATACTTATAATTTTGTTTACGTTTTACTACTTTTTTTGCAATAAAACCCCTTTTACTACCAAAAAAAATATTTTGCATCGCCACTTCACAAGACCCATAACTTTTTTTTATTTTTTAGATGGAATTGTGTGAGGGCTTGATTTTTGAAAGATGACTTGTATTTTTCATTGGTATGATTTTGGAGTAAATGCCGCTTTTTGATCGCTTGTTATTACGTTTTTTTCGGTGGAAACTAAAAATAAATGCAAAATTCTGTCTTTTTTTTTTACGGCGTTCACCATAGGGGATGATTTATGTAATATTTATGTAGTCCCGGTCGGTACGGACGCGGCAATACCAAACATATGGGGGATATTTTCTTTTTGCAATTTTTTTCATTGAAAAGCGTATTTTCAATGGAAAAAAAAGCATATTTTCTTATTTTATGGAATTTTTTTTATTTAATAAATGTGTATTTTTTTTCTATTTTTTTTACTACT
Organism: Bufo bufo; assembly: GCF_905171765.1. NCBI lineage: Eukaryota > Metazoa > Chordata > Amphibia > Anura > Bufonidae > Bufo > Bufo bufo. The sequence continues at coordinate 269,531,252 of NC_053390.1, read as the reverse complement.
TAATAGTCCCACAAGGGGGCTATAATATACAGTATTTTGATTGCTTTTAAAATGTAATGCATTATCTCTATAATGCATTGCATTTCAATAGCAATGCTATTCAAACATTGACCAGCAGGCTGCGCCAGAGAGGCACAGCCTGCTGGAGGTAACGGAAGACAGGCTCGGGGCCCTGATCGGAAGCAAGGTAAGCTTCCCAACACATCAGCACCACGCGATCACATTTTTGGGGTGCTGATGGGAGACAGAGGGAGACCGCTCCCTCTGTCACCACTTTACATGCAGCGGGCACCATTGCGCCCGGCATGGAAAGGGTTAAACAGCCCGGATCGGCACTCCTGCCAGTCCGGGCTGTTAGAGCAGGGACCCTGCTCTCATGTGAGAGCCAGGTCCGCGCTCCCCGCTGCACGGGGGAGCCGTGCAGCGCTTAGACTGGGCCGCCGTAAAAACGCGGCGGCACAGCCTAAGGCCCCTTAGTGACCGCCGTAAAAACACGTATGGGTGGTCACTAAGGGGTTAATAGCAGAATATGACAGCAGTATATAATGCTTGAATTTCACACGTGCAGATGCAGCAAGGGCTGCAAAATTATGTTTTTTGCCCAAAATGTTTTTTTTATAACAGAATATGACAGCAGTATATAACGCTTGAATTTTACACGTGCAGATGCAGCAAGGGCTGTAAAATTGTGTATTTTGCACAAAAACAGGGTGTTTTTTAAAACCCAGAAAATTATAGCTGTATTTCTAGCTTAAATTGCACACTGACTAATGCGGCAGAGGCCCAAAATAAAGGTTATTGCCCAAAAATTGGTGTTTTTTAAAAGCCAAAAAATTATTGAAGTATTTCAAACTTATTTTTAACAATCACAGATGCAGCAAGGGCTGCAAAATTAAGTTTTTTGCCCAAAATGGGTGTTTTTTTAATAAGAGAATATGACAGCAGTATATAACGCTTGAATTGCACACTGACTAATGCGGCAGAGGCCCAAAATGAAGGTTATTGCAAAAAATGGGTGTTTTTTCAAAGCCAGAAAATAATTGAAGTATTTCAAACTAGTTTTAAACAATCACAGATGCAGCAATGACTGCAATATTAAGTATTTTGCCCAAAAAGTGTTTTTTTTTTACTATAAGAATGTGAAAGCTGTATATAACGCTTGAATTTCACACGTGTAGATGCAGCAAGGGCTGTAAAATTGTGTATTTTGCCCAAAAAGGGTGTTTTTAAAAACCCAGAAAATTATAGCTGTATTTATTGCACACTGACTATTTGTCATGCCCCGCCCTGACTATGTGCGGAGGTCGGCCAGAATAGCAGCACAAGTTTAGTGTTTTGTTTTGGAGCCGTGCTGGATCCGCCTCCCATCAGGTGCACTGGGTGGGGTCATTAGTTTAAATAGCACTCCACCCAGTGCTCTGAGCGGATTATAGAAATCACTTTGGTGTTGGAAGTTAGGAAGGAAGGTTGGCTGTTCCAGCTCAGAAAGATAAGTGTGGTTTCTAGTTTGATTGTTTTGTGTCATCTCTCCCATCCAGGTTCTGTGCGAGCAGGCTGCTCCTATTTCCCCTCTTCACCATCTCAGGGAATTTAGGGTGTTTCAGCCCAGGCACGGGGACACATCATACCTACCACTAAGGTCTGAATGTGGGCTGAGCAGTGCAGGGAGAGAGGTCAGGGATTAGCTAGGAGTTGACCCTTCCCCTGCCTCTCGCCTAGAGCCTGGTTGGTGGTTTATCTGTTAGTCTGAGTGCACGTCCGCCGTGACATTATAATCCGCCCAAAACTTTGACTGTCATTACTCAGCGGTTTTGTGATGACGGCAATTGAAGCATTAGTTGACCGCGTGCAGGGGCTATCCCTAGAGGTTGCGGAGCTGCGTGGTTCGGTCGCACAGTGTCAGAGTGCTCTGGCATCAGGAGGAGGTCAAGTTTGTGTGGAGCCTAAAGTGGCTCTTCCTGATCGATTTTCAGGGGGTACGGATGACTTTGTCAGTTTTAGAGAGTCCTGCAAATTGTACTTTCGGCTGCGTCCATCGTCGTCAGGTGATGAGAGTCTGAGGAAATGTATAATTATTTGTCTGCTTAAAGGGGACGCGCAATCCTGGGCCTTTTCTCTGCCACCTGGTTCTCGGGCGCTCCAGTCGGTGGAGGAATTTTTTTAAGGCTCTGGGATTAATCTACTATGACCCAGATCAGGTCTCGATGGCAGAGTCGCGATTACATAATTTGTTTCAGGGGGAACATACTGCAGAGGCTTACTGTGTGGAATTTAGGAGATGGGCTACTGAATCAGAGTGGAATGATCCCGCGTTACGTAGCCAGTTTTGTCAGGGGTTATCTGAAAGATTGAAGGATGCCCTTGCTTTTCATGAATACCCAGACTCTTTGGAGAACGCCATGTCTTTAGCAGTATGGCTAGACAGACGTATCAGAGAGAGGTATAGGGCTCCCCCTGCGCAAGGTATCCCTTCTGTGAGTGGTTTCATCTCTACTGCCTCCCCGGGTGATGTTACAGGTAACGCGGGGGTAGCGGAGGAACCCATGCAATTGGGTCAGATTTTTTGCCATTCTGATAGTAGAGACTTTAGGAAATTGCACAAACTATGTTACTATTGTGGAAAGAGTGGTCATTTTGTTTTTACTTGTCCTTATGTTAAACCGCAGGTGGTAGAGAAAAAGAAAAAAAAAAATTCCCTGACACTTGGTGGCATGAATGATGTGGTGGAGCAGGCAGGTATGCAAGCTCCCTGCAGTTCCCGTTTACTCCTTCCAGCTATGGTGGCGCTGGAGTCAAGAAATGTTTTTGTTGAGGTGTTCCTTGATTGTGGTGCTGGGGTAAACCTAATTGACTTTCTTTTCCTTTAAAATCTAGGACTAAATACTTGCATTTTAGAGAACGAGATTCGTGTTTTTGCTATTGATTCTTCCCCTCTTTCTCAAAGGAGCCTTACTCACATTGTTCATGGTATTCACTTAAGGGTGGGTGATTCACATGTTGAAATTATTTCTTGTTTTGTCTTGAAGGATTCGCCAGCTCCTATAGTTTTGGGGTTACCATGGTTGACTAAACATAACCCAATTATAGACTGGCAAGCGAGACAGATCATCGGTTGGAGTGAGTTTTGTTCGGATAATTGTTTTGGCACATCTATCTCTGGTGTGTCCATTACGGCTTTACCTCAATATCTCTCAGATTTTGCGGATGTCTTTTCAGAGGGTGGGGCTCAGGAATTGCCCCCTCATCGTGACTATGATTGTTCAGTTAATCTCATCCCAGGGGCTAAGTTGCCAAAGTCTCGGCTTTACAACCTTTCTCAACCCGAAAGAGAGGTCATGCGAAAGTATATCGCCGAGAGTTTGGCAAAAGGTCATATTAGACCATCTAAGTCTCCAGTGGCAGTGGGTTTGTTCTTTGTAAAGAAAAAGGATGGATCACTGAGACCGTGTTTGGATTTCCGGGAATTGAACCGTATTACAGTCCGGGATCCATATCCTCTGCCCTTGATCTCTGATCTTTTTGATCAGATTGTGGGAGCCCAGGTGTTCTCCAAGTTGGATTTGAGAGGGGCCTACAATCTGATCAGAATCAAGGAGGGGGATGAGTGGAAAACGGCCTTCAATACGCATGATGGTCATTTTGAGAACCTGGTTATGCCTTTTGGGTTGACGAACGCGCCAGCAGTATTCCAGCGATTTATCAATGACATTTTTCATCATTTGGAGGGGAGGTTCGTAGTAGTTTACCTGGATGATATTTTAATTTATTCTCCTGATCTGAAGACCCATCAGGATCATGTGAGACAGGTCTTGACGATCCTTCGGGAGAATAAATGATATGCTAAATTGGAGAAATGTTTGTTTGCGGTGCAAGAGCTTCCGTTCTTGGGATACTTGCTTTCTGATTCTGGAATGGGACCAACCAGAGAATCAGAAAGCCTTGATGCGGTTCTTGGGGTTTACAAATTATTATAGAAAATTTATTTCGAACTACTCTACCATAGTAAAACCTCTCACTGATATGACCAAGAAGGGCGCCGACGTCTCTGTCTGGTTGGATGAGGCATTGCAGGCCTTTTCGGCTATTAAGGAGCGTTTTGCGTCTGCTCCCATTCTGGTGCAGCCGGATGTGTGTCAGCCATTTGTAGTGGAGGTTGATGCATCAGAGGTGGGGGTTGGTGCAGTGTTGTCACAGGGTTCATCCCCTGGCAGGTGGGTCCCATGTGCCTTTTTCTCCAAGAAGCTCTCGGTCGCCGAGAGGAATTATGATGTTGGAGATAGAGAGTTGTTGGCTATCAAGTTGGCCTTTGAGGAATGGCGTCACTGGTTGGAGGGGGCGTCTCACCCCGTTACAGTATATACAGACCATAAGAATTTGGCTTACCTGCAATCTGCCAAGCGTCTGAACCCTAGGCAGGCCAGATGGTCACAGTTTTTTACCAGGCTTAATTTTGTGGTTACCTTTCGCCCAGGGGTCAAGAACGTCAAGGCAGATGCCTTGTCTCACAGCTTTCCTGGGGAAGGTGATTCAGAGGATCCTGCGCCGATTTTAGCGGATGGGGTGGTGGTCTCCGCTCTATACCCTGAATTGGAGATGGAGGTGTTGGGAGCTCAGGAGGGGGCTCCTGGTTCTTGTCCCCCAGGGAGGTTGTTTGTTCCTGAGGGCCTGCGATACAAGGTGTTCAAGGAACATCACGATACTGTCCTTGCTGGACATCCTGGTGGTAAGTCCACCTGTGATCTGGTGTCCCGGAGGTTCTGGTGGCCAGGGTTACGTAAGAGCATTGAGAATTATGTGACAGCCTGTGAAACCTGCGCTCGGTCAAAGGTTGCTCATACTCGACCAGCTGGTTCACTTCTTCCATTGTCTATTCCGTCTCGTCCTTGGACGCATTTGTCTATGGACTTTATTACGGATCTGCCGAGTTCCTCCGGGAGAACAGTGATTTTGGTGGTAGTTGACCATTTCAGTAAAATGGCTCACTTTATATCGCTAACTAGTCTGCCTAACGCTAAGACTCTTGAGCAGATTTTGTGGATAATATTGTGAAATTGCATGGTATTCCTTCGGATGTGGTCTCTGATAGGGGCACGCAGTTTGTCTCCAGGTTTTGGAGGGCGTTCTGCTCTCGTCTTGGCATTCAACTTTCATTCTCTTCGGCTTTTCATCCGCAGTCGAATGGTCAGACGGAGCGTACTAATCAAAACATGGAGACCTACTTGAGGTGCTTTGTGGCTGAGAATCAGGAGGACTGGTCCTCATTCTTGTCCTTAGCAGAATTTGCGTTGAATAACCGTAGGCAGGAGTCCACGGGTAAGTCGCCGTTTTTTGGCGTATACGGTTTCCATCCTCAGTTTGGTACCTTTTCTGGGACTGGTTCCTCTGGGATGCCTGAGGAGGAGAGATTCTCTTCTGCCTTATCCTCCATCTGGTGGAGGATTCAAGGGAATTTGAAGAGGATGGGTGAGAGGTATAAACGAATGGCTGACAGGAGACGTCTGACTGGTCCAGGCCTGTGTGTGGGTGATCTGGTGTGGTTGTCCACTAAAAATATCAAATTAAGAGTGCCATCTTGGAAACTGGGTTCAAGATTTATTGGTCCGTATAAAATTTCTGCGGTGATCGTAGCGTTTCGGCTGGATCTTCCGCAGACAGGATCCATGATGTGTTCCACAGGTCATAATTAAAAAAATATGTGAAACCGGTGGAACCATCGCCATTGCCTCCTCCTCCTCTTCTAGTCAAGGGAAACTTGGAGTTCGAGATCTCCAGGATTCTCGACTCTAGAATTCTTCGGGGTTCCCTTCAGTACCTGGTGCACTGGAGGTGATACGTCCCTGAGGAGAGGACGTGGGTTCCGGCTCTAGATGTCAACGCCAGCCGACTGGTGAGGGCTTTTCATAGGCCCCATCTGGATAAGGTTGGTCCGGGGTGTCCGGAGGTCACCCGTAGAAGGGGGGGTACTGTCATGCCCCGCCCTGACTATGTGCGGAGGTCGGCCAGAATAGCAGCACGAGTTTAGTGTTTTGTTTTGGAGCCGTGCTGGATCCGCCTCCCATCAGATGCACTGGGTGGGGTCATTAGTTTAAATAGCACTCCAGCCCAGTGCTCTGAGCAGATTATAGGAATCACTTTGGTCTTGGAAGATAGGAAGGAAGGTTGGCTGTTCCAGCTCAGAAAGATAAGTGTGGTTTCTAGTTTGATTGTTTTGTGTCATCTCTCCTATCCAGGTTCTGTGCGAGCAGGCTGCTCCTATTTCCCCTCTTCACCATGTCAGGGAATTTAGGGTGTTTCAGCCCAGGCACTGGGACACATCATACCTACCACTAAGGTCTGCATGTGGGCTGAGCAGTGCAGGGAGAGAGGTCAGGGATTAGCTAGGAGGTGACCCTTCCCCTGCCTCTCGCCTAGAGCCTGGTTGGTGGTTTATATGTTAGTCTGAGTGCACGTCCGCCGTGACACTAATGCTGCAAAGCCACCAGATGCAGGATATTGCCAAAAAAGGGTGTTTTTTTTAAAACCAGATAATTAGTGCAGTATTTCAAGCTTTTATTTGAATGTCACAAAAGCACAGATGCAGTGCTGGTGCACTGAGCTTGCATAAAATGGCCGCCGCCCACCTAACTAACAGACGGATAAAAGTTTTTTTTCTCTGTCACTGGGCTCAGGGCAGGGTAAAAAGATTGTGCACTGCACCCACACAACTAAATCTATGAAGATCGTTGAGTTCAATTGGAGTTCTGATTAAAGATTCTGTCCTATTGTCTCCCTCACAGCAGCAGCATCCTCTCCCTACACTAAGCACAGCAGAGTGACATGCAGTGCTACGAGACTCCAGCTTCTATAGAGGCTGGGTCACATGCTGCACTGGCCAATCACAGCCCTGCCATAAGTAAGCATGGCTGTGATGGCTTCTAAGGTCACACAGTTCAACGCTTGTTGATTGGCTGCTCTGCAGCCTTTCAAAAAGCGCCAAGAAATCGCCGAACACCAAACCCAAACTTTTACTGAAATGTTCGGGTCCGGGGTCCAAAAATCCTAAAGTTTGGTACGAACCCGAACTTTACATCTCTTCCACTTCTGGGGCAGGGCTAGGTGGATGGCACTGGGAAACCCTGCTAAGAGAGTCATCAAAAAGCAGAAGAGACTGCTGCATGACTTGGGGCTCAGACTGCTTGGCTGATTTGCAAGGGGGTGAGGTGAAAGACTGATGGACATCGGCTGCAGGTGCCAACTGTGGTCTTTCAGCCTGAGACTGGGTGGGAACAATGTGAAGGAACTTGTTCCACTGTCAGCAACCCAATCTACTAACGCCTATACTTGTTCATGCCTCACTATTCGTAGAGCAGCATTAGGCCCGACCAAATACCGCTGCAGGTTTTGTCGCCTACTCTCACCTGAGGAAGGGGTTTCACTTGTGCGTGTAGCTGGCACAGATTGACCACGTCCTCTCCCTGCAACAGTAGCTCCACCAGCAGCACCACGACCTGGGCCACGTCACTTTTTTGACGCTCTACTTTTCCCCCCTAAATGGTGTTTAATTAATAGTAGAATAGAACGACAGTATGTAAAGGGTGTATCTCACACGGCCTGAACCAGACTAGGCCTCAATAAAACATTTTTTTGCCCAAAATGGCTGTATTTCAAATGCCTGAATCAAACCCCTGTATGTAGAGGGTGCATATCACACGGCCTGAACCAGTGTAGGCCTGAATTAAAGATTTCTTTGCCCAAATGGCTGTATTTCAAATGGCTGAATCAATCCCCCGTATGTAGAACGTGTATCTCACACGGCCTGAATCAGTGTAAGCCTGAATTAAAGATTTCTTTGCCCAAAATGACTGTAGTTCAAATGGCTGTATTTCAAATGCCTGAATCAAACACCTGTATGTAGATTGTGTATCTCACACGGCCTGAATCAGTGTAGGCCTAAATTAAAGATTTCTTTGCCCAAAATGGCTGTATTTCAAATGCCTGAATCAAACCCCTGTATGTAGAGGGTGTATCTCACACGGCCTGAACCAGTGTTGGCCTGAATTCAATATTGATGCTCCAAATGGCTGTATTTCAAATGCCTAAATCAAACCCCTGTATGTAGAGGGTGTATCTCACATGGCCTGAATCAGTGTAGGCCTGAATTAAAGATTTCTTTGCCCAAAATGTCTGTATTTCAAATGGCTTTATTTCAAATGGCTGAATCAAACCCCTGTATGTAGAGGGTGTATCTCACACGGCCTGAACCAGTGTAGGCCTGAATTCAATATTGTTGCACCAAATGACAGTATTTCATATCTCTGAATATAACCCAAATGTTTTGAAGGGTGTATCTCACGATGACATCTGCATCAAAGGCTGCCAACAATTATTTTTTTTTGCCCAAACGAGTGTTTGTTTTTTTCTCAACTGAATTTGACAGCAGTATATAAGCCTGTAATTTCACACGTGCTGTTGCTGCAAGGCCTGAAAATAGTGGTTTTTGGCAAAAAAGTGTTTTTTTGGTAACAGAATATGAAAGCTGTATATATTAAACTTGAATTTAACACTTGCAGATCAGGAAAATACAGTTTTTGGGCAAAAAAGTGTGTTTTTAAAACCCCAGAAAATGATGGCTGTATTTCTAGCTTAAATTGCACACTGACTAATCCAGATGTTGTATATTGCAAAAAAAAAAAAGGTGATTTACAATGTCCCAAAAGCTTAGATGTAGTGCTGGTGCACTGAGCTTGCATAAAATGGCCGCCGCCGCCGCCCACCTAACTAACAGACGGATAAAAGTTTTTTTTTTTTTGGTCAATGGGCTCAGGGCAGGGTAAAACGATTGTGCCCTGCACCCACACAACTATTTCTATGTAGATCGCAGAGTTAGATTCTCTCCTATTCTCTCCCTGAAATCACAAGTCCAGCAGCATCCTCTCCCTACACTTGTAACAGCAGCGTGACGTGCAGAGCTATGTGACTCCAGCTTATATAGAGCCTGGGTCACATGCTGCTCTGGCCAATCACAGCCATGCCATTAGTAGGCATGGCTGTGATGGCTTCTAAGGTCAGATAGTTAACCGCTTGTTGATTGGCTGCTCTGCAGCCTTTCAAAAAGCGCCAAGAAAGCGCCGAACACCGAACCCGAACTTTTACTGAAATGTTCGGGTTCGGGGTCCAAAAATCCTAAAGTTCGGTACAACCCTTGAGGCAGCCACATCTCCAAATAATATGTAAACACAGTATGCACCCAAAAAATAATTCTTCTCCAGTTTTCTAGAGCAAAAATAATGATTAGTTCTGGATGCAATGCGTTTTACACTAAAGCCTCATTCACTTCTATGGGGCCAGGGCTGCATGAAAAATGCTGAATATAGAACATTCTGCTATTCTCACGCAACCCAGAACTGTTCCATGAAATGTACACAGACCCATTGAAATGAATGGGTCAGGATTCAGTGCGGGTGCTATGCACTTACTTCACGCATTGCACCTGTGCAGAAAACTCGCTCATGTGAAAAAGGCCTTAGGCAATTTCAACATACAGCTTAAAAATTCCAGTGCAAAATACCGTGCACCTCAGTGGCAAAATCTGAATGTATCCCATACATATTTTGTTGCGGCTAATTCCACAAGTCAATGCATAGCCATTCCCCCAAAAAATGTACAGTGTAACTAAATTGGGCAAGCCAATATTAAAATATACATTAATGTTAAATGTAATTACAGTAAAAGTAGCTGCTGCTAGTTGAAATTTGTTTGGCAAAAAAATTGGGATATCCTAACAGTATTTTTAATATTCAGTGAAGAAAACACATTAACAGATGGGACAGATTTAGCAATATAAAAAAAATTGATATATATCATACATAGAGACATAGTAATCAGCCATTTCAGCAAGAAGCGTAATCAACAAATTCAACAAGAAGTGAGGTTTTTTACACCATCTCAGAAGTGGCATGAATGAGAATTTCTCACTTGAAATAAAGACATTTTGAGACTTCAATTGCTTTCAAATTATGGCAAAATTAAGTTGGTAAAAGAAGAAATATAATTTTTTTAACTAAGCTGAAGTGGTTAAATATGCTTATAGTGAATATAAAGGTATGATCATATATGATACGTTTTCTGAAATTCATCTGAACGGGATTCGCAGAAATATGTATGCACTAAAGAAATGACCAGTAGTGATGGTCGAAAATCAATCAAATGTTCGCGAGCCGCGTGTTCGCGGCCCCGTTTGCAGGCGAACCTGAAAAACCTTCAGGTCATATTTGCACCCACCAAATACTTACTAGAAGTGCAGAAATAGTCCCACAACATGGACAGTGACATACCAAAGGGGGATCATTGGTAAGAATTCCTACAAAAAATATATATTTTAATCAGGGGCTATTTTTATGTTTCTTAAAGTGAAAGTCTCAAAAATGTGCCCTGCTGGAGCCTAGAAAATTTTAAGGCCACAGGAGTACAGGCCCCAGAAATTAGGCATTCACCTGACAGAAAAGAACTTGTGATTATGTGGCTGGAGGAACATTAGACAGACACTGGATTCAAATTTTACTGTAGGCCAGTACAGGCCCCAAAAATCTGTCATTCACCTGACAGAAAAGAACTTGTAATGATGTAGCTGGAGGTACCTTAGGCGGTCACTGGATACAAATTTTACTGTATGCTACTGGAGTAGAGGCCCCCAAAATTCGGCATTCACCTGACAGAAAAGCCCTATTATTAGAGTTGAGCGAACACCTAGATGTTCGGAGATTTGGGCCAAACTTTAAAAAAAAGTTCGGGTTCGGGACCCGAACTTGATCCGAACTTGGACCCGAACCCGAACCCCATTGAAGTCAATGGGGACCCGAACTTCACTTTATTATTTTCCATTATAACATGTAGTGATGAGCGGCAGGGGCAATATTAGAATTCGCAATATTTCGAGAATATTTGGGCGAATATTCGGCGAATATTCGAGAATTTGCGATCTCCAGCCATTATTTTCTGATTGCGAAAATTAGCATAAAATTCGCATACACATTTTCGCATAAAAATTCGCATGAACTGGTATTTTTTTTTTTTATTAAAAATATATTTTGGGATATTCTAAATATTCGCGAATTCTCGAAGTGCCGATATTCGCGATTAAAATTCGCAATTTGAATATTCGTGATCAACACTAATAGCATGGTTATAATGGAAAATAATAGTATTAGCTTTTTCAGATCTGAGTTTTCACGATCGTGAAAACTCAGATCCGACAGTATATTCTAACACAGAGGCGTTCCCATGGTGATGGGGACGCTTCAAGTTAGAATATACTAAGAACTGTGTGCATAACTGCCCCCTTCTGCCTGGCAGCACCCGATCTCTTACAGGGGGCTGTGATCCGCACAATTAACCCCTCAGGTGCCGCACCTGAGGGGTTAATTGTGCAGATCTATGACCCCTGTAAGAGATCGGGTGCTGCCAGGCAGCAGGGGCCAGACCCTCCTCCCTTCCCAGTATTAAAATCATTGGTGGCCAGTGCGCCCCCCCTCTCTCCCTCCCCAGTATTAAAATCATTGGTGGCCAGTGCAGCCCCCCACCCCCCCCTATTAAAATCATTGGTGGTTAGTGCGGCCCCCCCCTATTAAAATCATTGGTGTCCAGTGCGTCCCCCCCACCCCTAATTAAAATCATTGGTGGCAGTGGCCACAGGTTAACATCCCCCCTCCCCCCATCATTGGTGGCAGCGGAGCGGAAGTTCCGATCTGAGTCCCAGTTTAATCACTGGGGCTCCGATTGGTTACCATGGCAGCTAAGATGCTACTGCAGTCCTGGCTGCCATGGTTACTTAGCACTTTTAGCAGCATTATACTTACGCGCGCTGTCTGTGGCCGGCCGGGCGCTCCTCCTACTGGTAAGTGACAGGTCTGTGCTATAAGCAATGTGCCGCACAGACCTTTCACTTACCAGTAGGAGGAGCGCCGGCCGGCCACAGACAGCGCATGTAAGTATAATGCTGCTAAAAGTGCTAAGTAACCATGGCAGCCAGGACTGCAGTAGCGTCCTAGCTGCCATGGTAACAGATCGGAGCCCCAGCGATTAAACTGGGACTCCAATCGGAACTGCCGCTCCGCTGCCGCCAATGATGGGGGGGAGGGGGGTTGTTAACCAATGATTTTAATTAGGGGGGGAGAGGGGAGGCTGCACTGGACACCAATGATTTTAATAGGGGGTGGGTGGGGATGGGGGGGGGCGCACTAGCCACCAATGATTTTAATTAGGGGTGGGGGAGAGAGGGGAGGCCGCACTGGACACCAATGATTTTTAATAGCGGGGGCCGCACTAACCACCAATGATTTTAATAGGGAGGGGGTTGGGGGGCCGCACTAGCCACAAATGATTTTAATAGGGAGGGGGGGCGCACTGGCCACCAATGATTTTAATACTGGGGAGGGAGGGAAGGAGGGGGGGCTGTTATGTTCACAGTTCTCAGTATATTCTAACTTGAAGCGTCCCCATCACTATGGGAACGCCTCTGTGTTAGAATATACTGTCAGATCTGAGTTTTTACGATCTAACTCAAATCCGATGGTATATTCTAACATAGAGGCGTTCCCATGGTGATGGGGACGCTTCAAGTTAAAATATACCATCGGATTGGAGAAAACTCCGATCAGATGGTATATTAATATTACTCGAACACCGAACCCGAAACCGAACTTTTACTGAAATGTTCGGGTTCGGGTGCCGAACATCGCAAAGTTCGGGACAAACCCGAACTTTATAGTTCGGGTTCGCTCAACCCTACTTATTATGTCGCTGTATATACATAAGCCAAGGACCATTCTTTGTTTTGGGTGTTGGTGGATATCTGTGGGCTGGCATGAGGAAATTCAATTATATGCAGTCGTCAAGGTGTTGAATTCCTCCGAGATCCATGCCTTATTCATTTTTAGAAATGTGAGTTAGTCCACACTGTCATGAGCTAGGCGAGTGCGCTTATCGGTCACGATCCCCCCTGCTACGCTGAACGTCCTTTCGGACAGGACACTCGACGAGGGGCAAGCCAAGAGTTCCATGGCAAATTGTGCCAGCTCTGGCCACAGGTCATGCCTTCACACCAGGTAGTCCAGGGGTTTCTCGTTTGTCACATTGTCCACATCGGCTATTAACCCGATGTAGTCGAACACCTTTGGCATTCCCTGAGGCTGGATCAGGAGAGCGACTGTCGTTGGGTTGGTTGCAAGAATGATCTCCTATTTAAAGTGAACAACACATCTTCAAACCGCCCTCTTCTTGCAGGAGCGGTAGAATTGGTACCCGCACCTGTTTTGCTGGGGGTGGAAATTCCTCTGCCAGCGCCTGCAACAGCAAAATGCAGCATCTCTCGCAGCAAGGCCTGGAAATGCTGCATTCTGACAGCCCTCTGTGATGCTGGTAACATGTCTGCCATTTTGTGTTTGTACCAGGGGTCTAAGTACGGTGCCACCCAGTACTGGTCCTTGCTCTTTTTGCTTTTTATACGGGGGTACCTCTTCAAACACTGGAGCATGAAGGCCCCCATTTGCACTAAATTGGAGGCGGTGGAGCGCCCTGGCTCCTGCTCATCGCCCAGAAGAATGTCATCCTCGGTCTCCTCCTCCCAGCCACGGACAACACCAGGGATCCCCAAGAAGTTTAAAGTCAGCCTCAAAGCCTGCTCTTCTTGCTCCTCCTCCTCCATCTCCCCCCAGCCACCATTCTCCTCTGACTGCTCTTCACCCTCCTGCTGACTTGTCTCAGATGGAGTAGCCCCCCTGGGAATTCATTCAGCATTGCAACTTCCTCATCTTTCAGATCCTCGACGGATTGATCAATGACATAAAGCAATGCACGCTCCAGAAAGAAGGCGTAAGGAACAATGTCACTGATAGTGCCCTGGCTGCGACTGACCAGTTTGGTGATCTCATCAAATGGCCGCAGAAGTCTGAATGTGTCGTGCATGAGCAGCCACTGGCGTGGTGAAAAGAAACCAAGCTCCCAGAACCTGTCCTGCTGCAGAGTTCGTACCGGTAATCGTTAACCCCACGTTGCTGCTGGAGCAGCCTATCAAGCATAAACAAGGTGGAGTTCCAGCGCGTTGGGCTTTCACAAATCAGACATCTGACGGGCAAGTGGTGTCGCCGCTGAACATCAGCAAGGCGAGCCATGGCCGTGTAAGATCTATTAAAATGGCCAGAGATTTTCCTGGCCTGCCGCAAGAAGTCTTGAACCCTGGGGTATTTGGCAACGAATCTCTGCATAACTAAGTTCATGATGTGTGAAATGCACAGCACGTATGACATTTTGCACTGTTCAGCTCACTCAGCAGATTTGCACCGTTGTCGCACACCACTTTACCAAATGTAAAATTGAGTGGAATTAGCCACTGATCGGCCTGTGACCGCAGAACTGAAAGCAGTGCAGGACCGGTGTGGCTCTTGGCTTCCATGCACAACAGAGGCAGCACAGCATGGCAACGTCTCACCTGGGTAGCATGGGGGGCGCAGCAGAAGAGGCGGTAGCTGTGGAAAAGGAGCAGTTGCCCGAGGAGGATACGAAGGATGGAGTAAGAGGAGAAGATGAGGCTGGCCTGCATGCAATCCTTGGTGCTAATACCAAATCCACATGGCAGCCACGGGTTACATGCTTGATGGCCATCAGAAGGTTCACCCAGTGGGCATTAAAATCTATGTACAATAGTGAATATTGATTGAGTAGGCTCACCCCCTGGTCACGCTGGTCAGGTACTCTTGTCTAATTGAATCACCCTAATCAAAATTGTAGTATTAGTTAAAAAGTGGACAGGCACACTCACATATGAGGTCACGGATGAATGCTAAAAATATAAGCTTTATTTAATACGTAAAATCACATACAGCATAAAATAAGTCACAATTGCAGAACATAAAATAGTAATTGGTTAAAAAGAATGATAAAACAATAATCAAGACTAGTGGTACTTGGTCATTCCATCTATGGCTTCAATTATATAGTTATTCTTTTATACTGATATTGACACCAACATAGGTAAAATATAGGTATATCATCTATATTCCTATACTCCTCGAGGAATTTGAAGAGGAGGCTATTAAAATGAAAGGACTCTTTAAAGAGAAAAACTATCCCAACAACATTATAAACAATGCTCTAAATAAAGTAAGAAAGATGGAGAGAACGCCTTTCTTACGAGAGACAGACAGAAAAAAGGAACAAGAGAAAAAAAAACTAATTAAGATTAATTTTACCATTTAATACACAATTCAAGAAAATCCAGTACATTGTAAGACAACATTGTCATTTCCTCCTTGAAGATAAAATTGTTAGTTTCTTAATACCCACATCACCTATTATCACATTCACAACAGCACCAAATCTAGGTATAAAAGTGGCACCTTCCGTTAAAAATTTTAACAATGGCACAAAAAACATTATCAGTCCAAAAATTGACTAATATGAATGGATTTCATAGATGTGGTAGATGTATAGGATGCAAAAACACAAAATTTCCAAAAAAGACCAATATAATTAAATCTACGCAAAATCCCTTCTCGTGGGAAATAAAAGACTATCTGTCGTGTAACTCCTCCAGTGTCATCTACATTATCCAATGCCCCTGCCGTATACAATATATTGGAAGAACAAAATCAACATTAAAAGTTAGAATAGCCGAACATATGAATAACATCAAGAAGGGTTATGACAAACACTCACTATCCAAACACTTTAGTGATTCCCATAGCAAAGATCACACACAATTAATGTTTGCGGCATTGGAGAAGGTGGATAGACACTGAAGGGGGGGGGGGGGAATCATCCCCTAAGAATGTCCAGGATAGAATCTAGACGAATATATGACTTTGGAAGCCTTCTACCCGCAGGGCTGAATGCAGAGTTAGAAATTTTCGGCTTTCTCTAGATAATATATGTAACTACAAGAATGAATATCTGACCATGGGAGGTGCCCCTCAACGATGGGAGATCACAGTCTGGCTGTTTATCAGCACTGTGATGTCCACTTGGTGGAGGGCCCCTACCCAATTTACATCTAGTCAAATCTGTATCAAGTCGAAGTCTTAACGAACTTTTAATAAATTATCTCAAGATAGGTATGAGAAGTGGAGTCCCTTGAAATAGGTTTTTATGGAAGAAAATTATTCTAATGTAATTTATATTAAACTGAAATTAATAGTTAATAAAATAACCTGAGGTCATAATATGACTAAAAGATATATATCAGGTTGAAATATGGATACATCTTAACACAGGTCAACAATATAGATGATATACCAATATTTTACCTATGTTGGTGTCAATATCAGTATAAAAGAATACCTATTTTTTTTTTTAAATCTATAAAACAGTATCGGACACTTATATTGCAATTATGTGCAAAAAAACGCATATATACCGCAAAAACCGCATGGAAAACGCAGCAAAACCGCAATGACCAGATTCCTGTAAATTTTTAATCCAGTGATCCAGTTCATCTTTTTGCTACAACGAAGTCTGATTTAAAAGGCCAGGTCTTCAGTTTGAGCAATACCACTGAGGAAGAGGAAGTGAACTTCCTCGAAACGCGTTTGGTTTACATGGCCATGCAACAAAAGAATATTTAAGAGAGAGAAAGTATGACTGACTTATGAATAAGGACTCTAATGGTAAAACACCTCTCATCATAGAGAACTCTATGAGTGAGGAGACGTCCTTGTGATCTCGCAAGATTTCGGCGCCGGGAGCACGGAACGGAACAAACAGTGCAAGATGCCGCAAACACATGGCTAATTATACAAGGCACAGAAAAGAAATCAGCGGCACTGCTGTTGCTCGCTCCACAAAAACTCCGTATTGCCAGATGCAGCAACCACTGCTCAGTCGATGCAGGCAGATTCGTGTGGTGCTCAGCAAAGGCTGGTTCAAAGGAGACACATAATATGGATACAATGGTAGATGAAAAGATTTGCGGCACTCACCACTGTCTTGAAATTATTTAAATGCTTTATTTCACGCATACATAGAAAAGTTCGCAGGCTGGGGAGCGGAATAGCCCTTCAGTGCTGATCGGTGGTGACGGCCGTTTCGCGCGTGGTTTGCGCTTCCTCGAACAGCTATCACACACACATGCACAGCTGTGCTATATATGGGCATCCACCGGACCAGCACTCAGGTAACAGGGAGGTGCTCCCACAGGTGCGCAACATGTGCAATTAAAATCAAGCAATGCAGACAGGACCAGTGTGAACAGGACTGTGTGTGCACTTACACACAGCGCAACAAAGTATATGAGCAACAAAGTAACATAGTGACATGGTGTCATCATCACGGCAAAAAATTACAAATACATAAAACGGGTATAAACAGATATGGAAGCGCATAAATCAACAAGGTATTCATAAAAATACTGTCATGTCATTTTTAGCATTAAAGCCGTGCGGACCCATGGCGCTGGTTCTGATGATCCACCGGGCCTCCCGTTGCAGCAATAGGCGGTGGCGATCACCCCCCCCCCCCCTAGGGATGGGTCCCACGGCCTCAATGCCAGCAAAAGAGAGGCTTTTGAGTGCTGGTCGGGTGGATGCCCATATATAGCACGGCTGTGCATGTGTGTGTGATAGCGGTCCGAGGAAGCGCAAACCACGCGCGAAACGGCCGTCACCGCTGATCAACACTGAAGGGCTATTTTGCTCCCCAGCCTGCAAACTTTTCTATGTATGCATGAAATAAAGCATTGAAATAATTTCAAGACAGTGGTAAATGCCGCAAATCTTTTCATCTACCATTGTATACATGGCTAATGTCCGCGGGCTCCTGGAGAAGAAGGAGAGGTAACTGCCCAATACTGGGCTACCATAACAAGTGACTCTGGACATTCATAAAACGTGAGTTCATTTCTCATCTTCAAAACCTTGAAAAACCTTAAGCGCAAATCTTGGGAACTGTGGTCAAGCGAAACACATATATTTTAACTGTTCTAGCCAACGAACCTGACCTGAACTGTCCTATATTTAACAAACTAACCTGTTTTATATCAAACAAATTAATCTGATCTGAACTGTTCTATATTGAACCAACTAACCCGGCTAGCTGCACGCACATCTATATGGGGCTAGTCTACTTTTGCTAACACTACTTGTCTGTAGGGAATTGAGACAAAAACAGTATTCAAATCAAACCACTTGTGTCAGTTTAACAACAAAAAGTGGGATTCCGAATACTATATAATTGAAGCCATAGATGGAATGACCAAGTACCACTAGTCTTGATTATTATTTTATCATTCTTTTTAACCAATTACTGTTTTATGTTCTACAATTGTGACTAATTTTATGCTGTATGTGATTTTACGTATTAAATAGAGCAAATATTTTTAGCATTCTCTAGTGACCTCATATGTGAGTGTGCCTGTCCACTTTTTTGACACAACAGGCTGCAGATGGCAACACTATTGTCAGCAGCCGACGCGTTAAAAGTAGAGTTGAGCGAACACCTGGATGTTCGGGTTCGAGAAGTTCGGCCGAACTTCCCGTAAATGTTCGGGTTCGGGATCCGAACCCGAACCGAACTTCGTCCCGAACCCGAACCCCATTGAAGTCAATGGGGACCCGAACTTTTGGGCACTAAAAAGGCTGTAAAACAGCCCAGGAAAGAGCTAGAGGGCTGCAAAAGGCAGCAACATGTAGGTAAATCCCCTGCAAACAAATGTGGATAGGGAAATGAATTAAAATTAAAAAAATAAAAATGAACCAATATCAATTGGACAGAGGTCCCATAGCAGAGAATCTGGCTTCACGTCAGCAGAGAATCAGTCTCTTCATGCCCTAGCAAAGAATCTGGCTTCATGTCAGCAGAGAATCAGTCTCTTCATGCCATAGCAGAGAATCTGGCTTCATGTCAGCGCAGAATCAGTCTTCATGTCATAGCAGAGAATCAGGCTTCACGTCACCCACCACTGGAACAGGCCACTGTCACACATTTAGGCCCCGGCACCCAGACAGAGGAGAGCGGTCCCGTAACAGAGAATCTGGCCTTATGTCAGCGCAGAATCTGTCTTCATGTCATAGCAGAGAATCAGGCTTCATGTCACCCACCACTGGAACAGGCCACTGTCACACATTTAGGCCCAGGCACCCAGGCAGAGGAGAGAGGTCCCGTAACAGAGAATCTGGCCTTATGTCAGCGCAGAATCTGTCTTCATGTCATAGCAGAGAATCAGGCTTCACATCAGCCACCACTGGAACAGGCCACTGTCACACATTTAGGCCCAGGCACCCAGGCAGAGGAGAGCGGTCCCGTAACAGAGAATCTGGCCTTATGTCAGCGCAGAATCTGTCTTCATGTCATAGCAGAGAATCAGGCTTCACGTCACCCACCACTGGAACAGGCCACTGTCACACATTTAGGCCCAGGCACCCAGGCAGAGGAGAGAGGTCCCGTAACAGAAAATCTGGCCTTATGTCAGCGCAGAATCTGTCTTCATGTCATAGCAGAGAATCAGGCTTCACGTCACCCACCACTGGAACAGGCCACTGTCACACATTTAGGCCCAGGCACCCAGGCAGAGGAGAGAGGTCCCGTAACAGAGAATCTGGCCTTATGTCAGCGCAGAATCTGTCTTCATGTCATAGCGAATCAGGCTTCACGTCACCCACCACTGGAACAGGCCACTGTCACACATTTAGGCCCTGGCACCCAGACAGAGGAGAGCGGTCCCGTAACAGAGAATCTGGCCTTATGTCAGCGCAGAATCTGTCTTCATGTCATAGCAGAGAATCAGGCTTCACGTCACCCACCACTGGAACAGGCCACTGTCACACATTTAGGCCCCGGCACCCAGACAGAGGAGAGGTTCATTCAACTTTGGGTTGCCCCGCAATATAATGGTAAAATGAAATTAAAAATAGTATTGAATGAGGAAGTGCCCTGGAGTAGAATAATATATTGTTAAGGGGAGGTAGTTAATATCTAATCTGCACAAGGGATGGACAGGTCCTGTGGGATCCATGCCTGGTTCATTTTTATGAAAGTCAGCTTGTCCACATTGGCTGTAGACAGGCGGCTGCGTTTGTCTGTAATGACGCCCCCTGCCGTGCTGAATACACGTTCAGACAAAACGCTGGCCGCCGGGCAGGCCAGCACCTCCAAGGCATAAAAGGCTAGCTCTGGCCACGCGGACAATTTGGAGACCCAGAAGTTGAATGGGGCCGAACCATCAGTCAGTACGTGGAGGGGTGTGCACAGGTACTGTTCCACCATGTTAGTGAAATGTTGCCTCCTGCTAACATGTTCCGTATCAGGTGGTGGTGCACTTAGCTGTGGCGTGTTGACAAAACTTTTCCACATCTCTGCCATGCTAACCCTGCCCTCAGAAGAGCTGGGCGTGACACAGCTGCGTTGGCGACCTCTTGCTCCTCCTCTGCCTTCGCCTTGGGCTTCCACTGGTTCCCCTGTGACATTTGGGAATGCTCTCAGTAGCGCGTCTACCAACGTGCGCTTGTACTCGCGCATCTTCCTATCACGCTCCAGTGTAGGAAGTAAGGTGGGCACATTTTCTTTGTACCGGGGATCCAGCAGGGTGGCAACCCAGTAGTCCGCACACGTTAAAATGTGGGCAACTCTGCTGTCGTTGCGCAGGCACTGCAGCATGTAGTCGCTCATGTGTGCCAGGCTGCCCAGAGGTAAGGACAAGCTGTCCTCTGTGGGAGGCGTATCGTCATCGTCCTGTGTTTCCCCCCAGCCACGCACCAGTGATGGGCCCGAGCTGCTTTGGGTGCCACCCCGCTGTGAACATGCTTCATCCTCATCCTCCTCCACCTCCTCCTCATCCTCGTCCTCCTCGTCCTCCAGTAGTGGGCCCTGTCTGGCCACATTTGTACCTGGCCTCTGGTGTTGCAAAAAACCTCCCTCTGAGTCACTTCGAAGAGACTGGCCTGAAAGTGCTAAAAATGACCCCTCTTCCTCCTCTTCCTCCTGGGCCACCTCCTCTTCCATCATCGCCCTAAGTGTTTTCTCAAGGAGACATAGAAGTGGTATTGTTCTATACTCTTCCCACCCGCTGCCATTCACTTATTCCCCCTCCCCCTCTTCTTGTTAATTTCCTACTGTTCCTGTGCGTGGGTTGTTACTTGTTTACGGTTTCTATGTTGGAATTCCGGAACGCAATCACCAGCAATTTGTCTGTCCAACTATTTACGGCACTTTCTCACCTTTAAACTAAGCTCGAGTTCATCTGTTTCCATTTGGTGTTCGTTCGGTGTGCAGATCGAAGGTATAGATGTCCTGGAGTTCTGCTGCAGGTGAATCCAATGATATGGATCCCTCCCTAATGCTTTTATGGCACACCTTATAATGGTACCTCTTGGACTGAGACGATAGATACCGCTCTTAGCCAGATCTCTCAAAGGCGGTTATATTAAACTATGTCATAAGATGTCAATATATGTGCTTTGTACAAGTATGGTTCTGCATTCCTTGTTTGTACACTTGTTTCATGTTTATAAAATCAATAAAAAGATTTTAAAAAGAAAAAAAGAAGTGGTATTGTAACGCTGATAACGGCGTCATCGCCACTGGCCATGTTGGTGGAGTACTCGAAACAGCGCAACAGGGCACACAGGTCTCGCATGGAGGCCCAGTCATTGGTGGTGAAGTGGGTCTGATCCGCAGTGCAACTGACCCGTGCGTGCTGCAGCTGAAACTCCACTATGGCCTGCTGCTGCTCGCACAGTCTGTCCAGCATATGCAAGGTGGAGTTCCACCTGGTGGGCACGTCGCATATGAGGCGGTGAGCGGGAAGGCCGAAGTTACGCTGTAGCGCAGACAGGCGAGCAGCGGCAGGGTGTGAACGCCGGAAGCACGAACAGACGGCCCGCACTTTATGCAGCAGCTCTGACATGTCGGGGTAGTTGCGAATGAACTTCTGCACCACCAAATTCAGCACATGCGCCAGGCAAGGGATGTGCGTCAAACCGGCTAGTCCCAGAGCTGCAACGAGATTTCGCCCATTATCGCACACCACCAGGCCGGGCTTGAGGCTCACCGGCAGCAACCACTCGTCGGTCTGTTGTTCTATACCCCGCCACAACTCCTGTGCGGTGTGGGGCCTGTCCCCCAAACATATGAGTTTCAGAATGGCCTGCTGACGTTTACCCCGTGCTGTGCTGAAGTTGGTGGTGAAGGTGTGTGGCTGACTGGATGAGCAGGTGGAAGAAGAGGAGGAGGAAGCTGAGTTGGAGGAGGAGGAGACAGGAGGCAAAGAATGTTGCCCTGCGATCCTTGGCGGCGGAAGGACGTGCGCCAAATAGCTCTCCGCCTGGGGCCCAGCCGCCACTACATTTACCCAGTGTGCAGTTAGGGAGATATAGCGTCCCTGGCCGTGCTTACTGGTCCACGTATCTGTGGTTAGGTGGACCTTGCCACAGATGGCGTTGCGCAGTGCACATTTGATTTTATCGGACACTTGTTTGTGCAGGGAAGGCACGGCTCTCTTGGAGAAGTAGTGGCGGCTGGGAACAACATACTGTGGGACAGCAAGTGACATGAGCTGTTTGAAGCTGTGTGTGTCCACCAGCCTAAATGACAGCATTTCATAGGCCAGTAGTTTAGAAATGCTGGCATTCAGGGCCAGGGATCGAGGGTGGCTAGGTGAGAATTTACGCTTTCTCTCAAATGTTTGTGAGATGGAGTGCTGAACGCTGCCGTGTGACATGGTTGAGATGCTTGGTGACGCAGGTGGTGGTGTTGGTGGTACATCCCATGTTTGCTGGGCGGCAGGTGCCAACGTTCCTCCAGAGGCGGAGGAAGAGGCCGAGGCGGCAGCAGCAGCAGCAGAAGAGGCCGAGGCGGCAGCAGCAGAAGAGGTAGCAGGGGGAGCCTGAGTGACTTCCTTGTTTTTAAGGTGTTTACTCCACTGCAGTTCATGCTTTGCATGCAGGTGCCTGGTCATGCAGGTTGTGCTAAGGTTCAGAACGTTAATGCCTCGCTTCAGGCTCTGATGGCACAGCGTGCAAACCACTCGGGTCTTGTCGTCAGCACATTGTTTGAAGAAGTGCCATGCCAGGGAACTCCTTGAAGCTGCCTTTGGGGTGCTCGGTCCCAGATGGCGGCGGTCAGTAGCATGCGGAGTCTCTTGGTGGCGGGTGTTCTGCTTTTGCCCACTGCTCCCTCTTTTGCTACGCTGTTGGCTCGGTCTCACCACTGCCTCTTCCTCCGAACTGTAAAAGTCAGTGGCACGACCTTCATTCCATGTGGGGTCTAGGACCTCATCGTCCCCTGCATCGTCTTCCACCCAGTCTTGATACCTGACCTCCTGTTCAGTCTGCACACAGCAGAAAGACGCAGCAGTTGGCACCTGTGTTTCGTCATCATCAGAGACGTGCTGAGGTGGTATTCCCATGTCCTCATCATCAGGAAAAATAATTGGTTGTGCGTTAGTGCATTCTATCTCTTCCACCCCTGGGGAAGGGCTAGGTGGATGCCCTTGGGAAACCCTGGCAGAGACTGCTGCATAACTTGAGGCTCAGACAGTTTCCCTGATATGCATGGGGGTGATGTGATAGACCGATGGGCTTGGTTTTCATGCGCCATCTGTGCGCTTTCTGCAGAAGACTGGGTGGGAGATAATGTGAACGTGCTGGATCCACTGTCGGCCACCCAATTGACTAATGCCTGTACCTGCTCAGGCCTTACCATCCTTAGAACGGCATTGGGCCCCACCAAATATCGCTGTAAATTCTGCTGGCTACTGGGACCTGAAGTAGTTGGTTCACTAGGACGTGTGGCTGTGGCAGAACGGCCACGTCCTCTCCCAGCACCAGAGGGTCCACTAACACCACCACGACCATGTCCACGTCCGCGTCCGCGTCCCTTATTAGATGTTTTCCTCATTGTTCCCGTTCACCACAATTTTGAGAATGGCAAATTTGGGAATGCTTTTTCAACCCAGAACAAAAAGTCTGCTTTTACGGTCACTACAAATAACTTGACCAGCTAAAACTGTGCAGATTTGGTTGACTAGAGATGTGAGACCTGTTTTTTTTTTGCGCTGTGTGACAGTTATAGGTTTAATTACAGAATGACACTTCTATCAGCACGCTAGCGTGTGTCTTAGGTTTTTCTGAATGACACTATCAATACCTTCAATGTAAGATTTTCTTTTTGGGATAGATTTCAAGTAGGCCTCAAATACCACAAACTAGTTATTTTCAGAATGGCAAATTTGGGAATGCTTTTTCAACCCAGAACAAAAAGTCTGCTTTTACGGTCACTACAAATAACTTGACCAGCTAAAACTGTGCAGATTTGGTTGAATAGAGATGTGAGACCTGTTTTTTTTTGCGCTGTGTGACAGTTATAGGTTTAATCACAGAATGACACTTCGATCAGCACGCTAGCGTGTGTCTTAGGTTTTTCTGAATGACACTATCAATACCTTCAATGTAAGATTTTCTTTTTGGGATAGATTTCAAGTAGGCCTCAAATACCACAAACTAGTTATTTTCAGAATGGCAAATTTGGGAATGCTTTTTCAACCCAGAACAAAAAGTCTGCTTTTACGGTCACTACAAATAACTTGACCAGCTAAAACTGTGCAGATTTGGTTGAATAGAGATGTGAGACCTGTTTTTTTTTGTGCTGTGTGACAGTTATAGGTTTAATCACAGAATGACACTTCTATCAGCACGCTAGCGTGTGTCTTAGGTTTTTCTGAATGACACTATCAATACCTTCAATGTAACATTTTCTTTTTGGGATAAATTTCAAGTAGGCCTCAAATACCACAAACTAGTTATTTTCAGAATGGCAAATTTGGGAATGCTTTTTCAACCCAGAACAAAAAGTCTGCTTTTACGGTCACTACAAATAACTTGACCAGCTAAAACTGTGCAGATTTGGTTGAATAGAGATGTGAGACCTGTTTTTTTTTGCGCTGTGTGACAGTTATAGGTTTAATCACAGAATGACACTTCTATCAGCACGCTAGCGTGTGTCTTAGGTTTTTCTGAATGACACTATCAAAACATTCAATGTAAGATTTTCTTTTTGGGATAGATTTCAAGTAGGCCTCAAATACCACAAACTAGTTATTTTCAGAATGGCAAATTTGGGAATGCTTTTTCAACCCAGAACAAAAAGTCTGCTTTTACGGTCACTACAAATAACTTGACCAGCTAAAACTGTGCAGATTTGGTTGAATAGAGATGTGAGACCTGTTTTTTTTTGCGCTGTGTGACAGTTATAGGTTTAATCACAGAATGACACTTCTATCAGCACGCTAGCGTGTGTCTTAGGTTTTTCTGAATGACACTATCAATACCTTCAATGTAAGATTTTCTTTTTGGGATAGATTTCAAGTAGGCCTCAAATACCACAAACTAGTTATTTTCAGAATGGCAAATTTGGGAATGCTTTTTCAACCCAGAACAAAAAGTCTGCTTTTACGGTCACTACAAATAACTTGACCAGCTAAAACTGTGCAGATTTGGTTGAATAGAGATGTGAGACCTGTTTTTTTTTGCGCTGTGTGACAGTTATAGGTTTAATCACAGAATGACACTTCGATCAGCACGCTAGCGTGTGTCTTAGGTTTTTCTGAATGACACTATCAATACCTTCAATGTAAGATTTTCTTTTTGGGATAGATTTCAAGTAGGCCTCAAATACCACAAACTAGTTATTTTCAGAATGGCAAATTTGGGAATGCTTTTTCAACCCAGAACAAAAAGTCTGCTTTTACGGTCACTACAAATAACTTGACCAGCTAAAACTGTGCAGATTTGGTTGAATAGAGATGTGAGACCTGATTTTTTTTGCGCTGTGTGACAGTTATAGGTTTAATCACAGAATGACACTTCGATCAGCACGCTAGCGTGTGTCTTAGGTTTTTCTGAATGACACTATCAATACCTTCAATGTAAGATTTTCTTTTTGGGATAGATTTCAAGTAGGCCTCAAATACCACAAACTAGTTATTTTCAGAATGGCAAATTTGGGAATGCTTTTTCAACCCAGAACAAAAAGTCTGCTTTTACGGTCACTACAAATAACTTGACCAGCTAAAACTGTGCAGATTTGGTTGAATAGAGATGTGAGACCTGTTTTTTTTTGCGCTGTGTGACAGTTATAGGTTTAATCACAGAATGACACTTCGATCAGCACGCTAGCGTGTGTCTTAGGTTTTTCTGAATGACACTATCAATACCTTCAATGTAAGATTTTCTTTTTGGGATAGATTTCAAGTAGGCCTCAAATACCACAAACTAGTTATTTTCAGAATGGCAAATTTGGGAATGCTTTTTCAACCCAGAACAAAAAGTCTGCTTTTACGGTCACTACAAATAACTTGACCAGCTAAAACTGTGCAGATTTGGTTGAATAGAGATGTGAGACCTGTTTTTTTTTGTGCTGTGTGACAGTTATAGGTTTAATCACAGAATGACACTTCTATCAGCACGCTAGCGTGTGTCTTAGGTTTTTCTGAATGACACTATCAATACCTTCAATGTAACATTTTCTTTTTGGGATAAATTTCAAGTAGGCCTCAAATACCACAAACTAGTTATTTTCAGAATGGCAAATTTGGGAATGCTTTTTCAACCCAGAACAAAATGTCTGCTTTTACGGTCACTACAAATAACTTGACCAGCTAAAACTGTGCAGATTTGGTTGAATAGAGATGTGAGACCTGTTTTTTTTTGCGCTGTGTGACAGTTATAGGTTTAATCACAGAATGACACTTCTATCAGCACGCTAGCGTGTGTCTTAGGTTTTTCTGAATGACACTATCAAAACATTCAATGTAAGATTTTCTTTTTGGGATAGATTTCAAGTAGGCCTCAAATACCACAAACTAGTTATTTTCAGAATGGCAAATTTGGGAATGCTTTTTCAACCCAGAACAAAAAGTGTGCTTTTACGGTCACTACAAATAACTTGACCAGCTAAAACTGTGCAGATTTGGTTGAATAGAGATGTGAGACCTGTTTTTTTTTGCGCTGTGTGACAGTTATAGGTTTAATCACAGAATGACACTTCTATCAGCACGCTAGCGTGTGTCTTAGGTTTTTCTGAATGACACTATCAATACCTTCAATGTAAGATTTTCTTTTTGGGATAGATTTCAAGTAGGCCTCAAATACCACAAACTAGTTATTTTCAGAATGGCAAATTTGGGAATGCTTTTTCAACCCAGAACAAAAAGTCTGCTTTTACGGTCACTACAAATAACTTGACCAGCTAAAACTGTGCAGATATGGTTGAATAGAGATGTAAGACCTGTTTTTTTTTTGCGCTGTGTGACAGTTATAGGTTTAATCACAGAATGACACTTCTATCAGCACGCTAGCGTGTGTCTTAGGTTTTTCTGAATGACACTATCAATACCTTCAATGTAAGATTTTCTTTTTGGGATAGATTTCAAGTAGGCCTCAAATACCACAAACTAGTTATTTTCAGAATGGCAAATTTGGGAATGCTTTTTCAACCCAGAACAAAAAGTCTGCTTTTACGGTCACTACAAATAACTTGACCAGCTAAAACTGTGCAGATTTGGTTGAATAGAGATGTGAGACCTGTTTTTTTTTTGCGCTGTGTGACAGTTATAGGTTTAATCACAGAATGACGCTTCTATCAGCACACTAGCGTGTGTCTTAGGTTTTTCTGAATGACACTATCAATACCTTCAATGTAAGATTTTCTTTTGGGATAGATTTCAATTAGGCCTCAAATACCACAAGCTAGTTATTTTCAGAATGGCAAATTTGGGAATGCTTTTTCAACCCAGAACAAAAAGTCTGCTTTTACGGTCACTACAAATAACTTGACCAGCTAAAACTGTGCAGATTTGGTTGAATAGAAATGTCAGGTCTATTTTTTAGGCGCTGGGTGACAGGCTCAACTTGCCCCTGATGTAATATATGGCCAAAAAATAACCACACTGTTGATGGTTAAATGCACTTGGGTGACACAGGCTCAGCCTGCACCAGATGTAGTATATGGCCAAAAAATAATCAGACTGTTGATGGTTAAATGCACTTGGGTGACACAGGCTCAGCCTGCACCAGATGTAGTATATGGCCAAAAAATAATCAGACTGTTGATGGTTAAATGCACTTGGGTGACACAGGCTCAGCCTGCAGCTGATGTAGGATATAGCACAAAATAACCACACTATCGATGGTTAAATACACTTGGGTGACACAGGCTCAGCCTGCAGCTGATGTAGTATATGGCCAAAAAATAATCAGACTGTTGATGGTTAAATGCACTTGGGTGACACAGGCTCAGCCTGCAGCTGATGTAGTATATGGCCAAAAAATAACCAGACTGTTGATGGTTAAATGCACTTCGGTGACACAGGCTCAGCCTGCAGCTGATGTAGGATATAGCACAAAATAACCACACTATCGATGGTTAAATACACTTGGTGATAGCTCGTGCTGGCGCACCACAAGTCACAAAGTGGCCGCCGATCACCCCAGAAAAAAAGTGATCTAAAAACGCTCTGGGCAGCCTCAAAAAATTGAGCAAGTCAATAATAGCACTTCAATGATCCACAGCTGCAGATCGATCACAGAATGAAGTCCTTTGGAGGAGTTAATCTGCCTAATCTCGCCCTAACGTCGCAGCTGCAACCTCTCCCTATACTGATCATAGCAGAGTGACGTGCGGCGCTACGTGACTCCAGCTTAAATAGAGGCTGGGTCACATGGTGCACTGGCCAATCACAGCCATGCCAATAGTAGGCATGACTGTGATGGCCTCTTGGGCCAAGTAGTATGACGCTTGTTGATTGGCTGCTTTGCAGCCTTTCAAAAAGCGCCAAGAAAGCGCCGAACACCGAACCCGAACCCGGACTTTTACGAAAATGTTCGGGTTCGGGTCCGTGTCACGGACACCCCAAAATACGGTACGAACCCGAACTATACAGTTCGGGTTCGCTCATCCCTAGT